>NW_005434568.1:218359-257404 GCF_000315625.1 Guillardia theta CCMP2712
GTTAACTTTTGTATTCTCAAGGACATGACAGGGGTCAATAAGTGGTCACGGACGGAGTAGAACGTGGGCGGAAGAAATGATAAGATCCCCCCCCCCCCCCCCCCCCCCCCCCCAATAGTACATCCTATCCGCCCTCCATCTACCTCCCCTCCCCTCTCCTTTGCTTCCCATGACAGCCGCCCTCCATCTTCATCCTCTCTCCTCTCCCTTGCTTCTCATGACAAGCGTGCTCTTGTCGGCTCGCAACATGTCAGGCTGTCGTCTGACGCAAGCATGTTTCTGCATCATCTCCCTTCTCCTTTGATACTCTGGTTCCTACTCTTTGCTCAGCAAGCTTTGCCCGCGGCGAGCGGCCCGGGCCCGGGCCCTGCCGGGGCCCGGGCGTTTCGAAATGAAGTGGCAGGGCACTCGGAGTTGTTGAGGATGTTTGATGAAATGCCGAAAGATTGAGTGGGGTGGGGTACTGCAGCCCTTGAGTGGAAGGGGCGCGCCTCGTGGAACTTCTCAGGACTCCACTATATGGACCCCCACCCGTCGATACAGAGGGTGGGGGTACACGATAGGCCTGTATCGAGCTGCAAAGGAAAAACTGAGCGAAAGGGGAACGGGGTACGGTAGGTGGTCTCAATCTTTATTAAGTTTTAATACTGTTGTTTATGTGGGGTTCATCAGGGTGGGGTCCTTGGTTAATTTTCTTGGAAAGTGGGTCGGTAGGGCTGAGGTGTGGGGTAGGTTGAGCGAAGAATGCTACTATGCAACGAGGGACCTAAAAGGCCTGGCAAAGAAAAAGGGGTGGGTGGGCTCGTACGTTACGGTAGGGTACTTTTCATTTCGACTATTATTATTTTTATTGTATAAAATCTGAAAGAAAAGTTCTATTTTTTTTCTCTGGAAAGTGAAATTAAAAACTTACTTATCTAAAATTTCTATACATTGAAACATTAAAAATGATGTATGATGATACCATCTCCGGTTGATGTATAATAATTGTCCGAAATATTAAAAATATATAACTGTTTGGGGCGCATGTCAGTGCTGTGTAACTGGTCTTGAACCCTTTAAAATCCTGGGGGCGGCTAGGGGTGGCACCATACTTTAAAACCAATTTTAAGATTGAAACCTCTGTACAAAAGTTGATCCCTACGACCTCCGGCTGCATGGGGTGGGTGTCTGTTCAAATCGATCGCTGTACGGGTGGGGTGGTGCGTTGTAATATGGTGGGTTGTGTTGCGTCAGCAGCAGGTCAAGGAGGAGGGTAGGGGCCCACCAGTATCAAGATCTCTAGGATCTGTTTTTTTTCTTCTGAATGCTGATGAGTAGAGGTAGTGCATTCACATATAATAGTAATAATGTGTGGGGGTGGGGTACAGACTCAGAAGGTTTGATGGGTTGTTGCCGGTCCAATTGACGAATGATGGTGGGTGGTAGGCTGTACTTGTCTGGTGGGGCTTCAAGGGTGGGTGGTGAATAAAAGGGAGGCAAGCAAGTGGTAGTAAAGAGATTGAAAAGTAGGGTTGAGGGGGTCCTACCCCCTGAACCTCAAATCGTGGGGTGAGAATGGATGGGTTGTTGGGGGCCAGTACATATAGGATTCTGGTGGGTGGGGTAACATGATGACTCCAGATACTAGGGGTAGTTTTCTTCAATTTGATGGGTGGGGTATATAGGGGCGTATACGAGGTGGGGTCATCTGCCAGTAATTTATCGGTGAGACCTCCCCGGATCCAAGCTCAAAGTTGGGGTGGTGGTCATTGGTGGGGCGGTTTTAACTGAGTAGGAAAACTAATGCGTCAGCTACAATAGAGTAGGGTACAAAAAATATATGCTTGCTGTGATTAGGGTGGGGTGAAATGAGAACGGGTGCATCACACACAAAATGTTTATTCCGAGAGCAGGTGGTATCAACAGGGGGAGGGTGTAATTCTCTAATGGGTGGGTCCACTACCCGCACATACAAATTCGATGGTGTTGGGGTAGGTGGTATTTTAATTTTTTGGGGTGGCAAAAGCTTGACTCGTGTGTGGGGTGGAAGGGTGATCTACACGTTCATCGTTGGCAAGCAAACCCAACGAAGCAACGGGAGCAGAAACTATAGATTGCCGATTGGGTCTCTAGATTTTCATCTGAGATTTTAATGGACTACCCTTACCCCTTCATAATATATACAAATATTATGATAACTGAATTTTACATGAATAAACAAACATTTTGTGCTCAAATGCATACCTCATGGAAAAACTTGGTCCTGATATTTCAAATAAATACGAGAGTTTTCCTTTAGTTAAGGCTATGGTCCCATACCAACTGTCCAGATTCAAGAGGAGATACCCCGCCGGAAATGCTACTGGGACCACTCGACACTCCCGCCCACCGCGCCGCCACAAACCATGGCCGCGGCGACATGAAAAGCTCCTTCTATCCTTGACGCCCCCTACATGTACACGATTTCTTACCTTCTGCTTCCAGTTTCTCCTCTTGAATTCGCACATTTACATTGTTGTGGCCTCCGCTGCTTGCCAGCCACTTCCTATCACATAGCTTTACATCTAACCCGATACACCTGGAACTCGCCCCTCCACTTGTGGGATGTTGTTCACAGTTGAATAATTGACACCAACTCTGCCCCCCCTTCACTCTTTCCTTTCATGTAACAAAGATCTGATCCCAGCAGCGACATGTTGTTGTGAAGTAGAGTATCCTTGATTTAGTGTGCACAGAGTCTAAGATTCAAACTCAAGTTGCAATTTGATATTGAACCATTGGACCTCGGAGACTTGGTAGGATGTTAGAATTTCGAGTTTATTTATACCATCTTGTATTCCAGCTTGTGAAGCTGGCATCAAAGATAGAATGCTGGGGTCTTGCAAGAAGCCCTTTACAGCCTCTGATGCGAGTTCGTAACTGCGCAATCCTCATGTTCCCCGTGTCTGTGAATTTTTCCTGTGGAAACTTTATAGGCCACTGATTATCTTTGCGCCATTGCAGTGCAAATACGAGTGAAGTAGACAAGGGGCAATGCCGCCTAAGCTTCATGCCGCGCAGCAAGCTCAAGTAGCGCAACAAGCAGTGAAGCAGGCTCAGGCGCAAGCTCAGGCGCAAGCACATGCTCAGGCTCAAGCACATGCTCAGGCTCAAGCACATGCTCATGCCCAGGCTCAAGCACATGCCCAGGCTCAAGCTCATGCCCAGGCACAAGGGCAGTCGACAACACAATCTCCAGCTTCTGGCCAACAGAACCAGCAACAGGTTTCATAACAAGACTAACACTCGCTTTCTTGACCTGTTTGACATTTATTAGGACCAATCCATCATAGGCAATATTTCTAACCGTTTGAATGCATCCAACGAGGCAGTTTGGCTGAGGATTGGTTCGATGTTTTTACACTCACGTTTCACCACTAATTTCATGTCTTGACTTCAGGCTTGGTTTCTGATTTGATGGAAGAAAATGATAAAGCCATAACAGCATTTGAGTGCGCACTGAGACATAATCCTTACAATCTGCAAGCTCTCACAGCCGTAGCACAGGTTCGAAATGAAAGACTATGGTTTCGTAAAAGGCACTAAATATGCCCTAAAGGTTTACAGGAAGAAAGAAAATTGGGCCAAAGCAATAGAATATTTACAGGTAACATTCTGAATCGAAAATAAGGCTTGGTGATGTTGTTTCAAGCGAGCTGTGAAAGCTGATCCTGTCAATGGAGAGTTTTGGGCCATGCTCGCTTACACCTATCTGCTCAGGCATTTCTCGAATGCCATCATTATGCCCTGTTTAATTGTTTTTCAGTGATGACCTCCAGAATGCTTACACATCATACCAACACGCTTTGTTTCATTTGCCCAATCCAAAGGACTCACAGGTTCGAAATACTTGTGTTTTCCATCACTTCAATTTTGATTTTCAACGGTGAGAGTTTGTCACAGGTGTGGTATGGTATTGGAATGCTATATGAAAGATGCGGATCATATGAGCATGCCGAAGAGGTGAAGGTTTTACTGGTTTGAAGAGAATCATGTGACATCTACATCAGGCTTTCACTGGAGTGCTCAAAATGGATCCCAACTCAGACAAGAAGACAGAGATTCTTTTTCGTCTTGGCACTATCTACAAGCAAACACAAAAGTATCCTCAGGTACCTATCCTGTCCCGTCTCAATTCTTACAGTCTGGTTGATAATTGATGGTTTCATTCAGTCGCTGGAGTGCTTTTCCTGCATCGTCACATGTCCACCTGCTCCGCGCACAGCAGCAGATGTTTGGCTGCAAATAGGACACATTTATGAGCTGCAACAGCAATATGACAAAGCCATGGAAGCATACCAGGTATCTTGTTGTGATAACATTTCGTACAGGTGTACATTGTGATGGCACACTGATTAGAACGGAATGAATGACAACGCGAACCATCCCAAACTTCTTCAGCATGTTGCTTGGCTCCGATTGTTAGATTCCCCCTTCCAGGTGATTTCTCTCCAGTTCAAATGTAGAGTCTGTGTAACTTTCTGCTAGAGTGTACAAACTGCCATCACGCTTTTGACAAAAGCAACAGAGCTAGATCCCAACGATGCTCAGGTATTTGTGCTGATACCTTAGAAGTCTGCAAGCTTATACAGTGGATTATAGAGCTGGTATATTCTTGGAAGGTGCCAAGTGGGCATAAGGGATTATAACAAAGCGCACTTTGCGTATCAACAAGCCGTGTATCGTGACGAAAGGAATCCAACTCTATGGTGCAGTATTGGCATCCTCTACTTCAAAATTGGACAGTACAAAGAGGCTTTGGATGCATACAGCAAAGCGATCCGCTTCAACCCATATATGAGTGCAGTGTGGTACAATCTTGGGACTCTGTACGAGTCATGCAAACAACCTCCAGATGCCAAGGATGCATATCAGCATGCTTTGGAGCTTGACCAGGATAGTCCTTATATTCGGGAAAGATTGCATCGGCTTCAGCTGGCAGATACGTCCCAAATCAAATTGGAAGACATGCAATCTCTCCCTGCTGTTCTTGAACCGGTGCCAATCAAAGCATTGGAGAATGCATTGCCTTCACTAGCAGGCGTCGCATCTCAGGCAGTCGCAGCGCATACAAAATCGATAGAGACGAATCCAGCAACAGCAGTTAGTGCAGCGGCTGCTATGTCATCTCTTACAGGGCAGCTCGATCTTTCGAGGTTCCAAACTACTTCAGGGGTTGTCAATGCCTTGACGGGTAACAAATCCAACGAGGTAGCTGAAGTTGCTCGTAAAATGGCAGCTGAGCCACTGAATCTGTTGAATTTAAACAATGCGGCGTCAAAGAATTCACTATCGTTGGTGGGCGGGGCTTCTTCAATATTGAACACCAGCAATGTGTCGACATCTTCGATATCATCAAATGTTTTCAATATCCCTGCTCGCAACAGCTCGACTCCGAACAAAATGGATATTGATGATCAACCTTCAGCTGAAGGTTCCAAAATCGATACGAACCAGACAGATAAAAGCAAAGAACAGGACAAAAAGATAGATGATTCAAAAAAAGTCACATCTGCAACAGACCAGAAGGCAAAAGACTCAGCCAACGGCCAAGAAAGTGAGGACAAGAGCACAACTGTAAATGACACAGATAAGGACAGCGGGCCCAAGAATGAGGACGCTCAAAAGCAAAACACAAGTACCTCTCCTGACGAGCAAAAGCAGCAATCAGAGTCTGAGGCAGTTTCGAAGTCAAAAGATGATTCGGAGAAACAATCGTCTAACAAGACAGACAAGGATGACAAAATGGATGTCTCAAAAGTTGCCAGTGAAGGAGTGGAGAATCACAAGGAGCCTTCCACAGATATTCCAAACCAGAAACCAAATGCAGGTGTGGACTCGAAGGGGGAGCTTGAAGAATCTGCTGTTGCCGAGAAAGCTGGAATCTCCAAATCAAGCAGTTCTGAACCTGAAAAAGCCGCTGCGGAAACAGATGAACAAAAATCATCTGTTGAATCAAGCAAGCCAGTTTCAGAAGATAAACAACCTCTGTCAACTTCAAACAAATCATCTGAAGATGACTCCAAAGAAAGTTCGTCCGTAAATGGACATACGGCCGAAGAGGGAAAGGAGGAGGACAAACTTGGGGAATCGGATGAAAAGATGCTCAAGGAAAAGCAGGGCGAGAAAGAAATGGCCGTTGAAACATCAGATCCAGAGACTCAAGAAAAGGGGAAGGACGTTTCATCATCTGATGAGGGAAAGCCGGCAGAGCAATCGTTGACACACAGCTCGGAAGGTGCTCAAGACCACCCATCAGTCAGAGACCGGTATGTGAATGTTTTGCGTGCCACCCAGACTGGTCTTAACTGCTCATTAGACGGGCTGAAGAAGTTGACAAGAAAGCCGAAAGCGCAAAGGCTGAGGTGACTGATTGATGTCGAGATATGAATGAATGTAATACTAGATGCAGGAGTTGCAAGAAGACAAGGCGAATGTGGAGCAGCAAGACGCTAAGGATCAGGACCGGAAACGAAAAGCGAATGCGGATGAGCCGGTGAATTGTCAAATGGCGGTATGTGAAGAATTGACTGCCTGCTAGGAGGATGGGGAAACCTCTGAGGACAAACGTCGCAAGACTGACCAGGATGAAGTGACGGAGGATGGCAAGAAGGATGACAAGGCGGAAGATGCTGAGGTAACACATCGCAATCACGTTGTATGAGTTGTGATGGTCTGTTGCAGAAGAAATCTGCGAAAGAATCAGGAGACGAGAGTTCAAAGTGATGCTGCGAGGGAAAACAGCGAAAATGCGGGGGAAGAGGCAGGGGGTAAAGTCGTCAGGTGTTGCTTGGCTTTTGTCGATAAACTTAAGGACATCCTACGATCGTCACTTGTCTTGCGCCTTTTCCCCATTGATGGTTCTCAGCAGCTTAATCGTGATGTGCCCATGGCCTGAGTTGCCTGCGACTGCGTTATCATGGCAAGACGAGGAGGTTGAAATCTTACCGAGACTTCGCGATGCCTGATCTACCTTGGGATGTATATAGCTTCCTCCTCCGCCTCCTCCCGCAGAACTGCGATAGCCTCCACCCCCTCCACTGTATCCACCTCCTCCACTCCCGCCATATCCCGCGCAGGCTCCGCCTCCTCCAAAACCCCCTGTGTCACCTACCAACGCAATCATGGTAACGAGGTCTAAAGAGAGACGTAACCTCCTCCCTGGCCTCCGTTCTTGAAGCTCCTGGCGCCTTCCGCTGAGTCTTCGATCCATCCTGCCCCTCCTGCTTGCAAGTCAAATCCGAGAATGGCGACTGGCCGGTTACCAGAAACGTAGTAACCGCTTCCTCCTCCTCCTCCTTCCCGTCCTCCTGATCCACCAGAGATTCCTGGCAGCATCACTCACTACCAACGTCATCCTCGCTCTTCGTGGCTCTCATTCTTGACTTCTCTCTGCTCTCTTTCTCTTACCTCCTCCACGGTCTCCGTCCTCCGTTAAACTTGCGTCCGTGCCATCCCCTTGCTCACCTGCCCCTCCTCCACCCCCAGCGGCAAACAGCAGATCATCGCCGAGCACTACGAACGAGCCTCCTCCACCCCCAGACGCTCGGCCGTTCAACTTGGACCTGACCATGCACATGTGACATTATTCGCTCAGTGAAGAGACTTACTTTCCACCTACAAGAATGTGTAGGAGCGACGATCCTTTCAGCTGGAGCCTCCCCGACAGGATCGCTCCGCGCCCTCCCTTGTATGACTCCGTGTCCTCGGCTTGCGCTCCTTGTACCAGGAAGAAGAATTCTCCATCGACTGGAGGGAGTTGGACGCTGACGATCTTTCCTACTCCCACGTCAACGGTTTTTTGTCGCTCACTTGTTTTGACCGGTGAAACACAAGTCCGTCTCCCACTTCACCCCCTCGAAATTCGTACATGCATCCAGCTCGGCACCTGCTCCTTGTCAGCCAGAGAGGTCAAAGTCAAGAGGTCACCTGTGAAATTTGTGCCGGAGATTGAAGCAGAGGAGAAGTCAGCTCCAGCCAAGTTTGCTCCCTGGTCATCTCGTGAGCTCTGAGGATCGAGAGCCAAAGGCTTCACTTGGAATGAGCAGCCGTCGAGCTCCGCCTTTCGGAAGCAAGCGGATGAGAGGTTACAGCTGAGTGATGTTAGTGTGGGGAGAGGAGAAGAGAAGGGAAAAGTTTGAAGTCAGCAGTGTGGTGCTCGACGGGAAGGAGAGGCTCTTCACCGATCGAATCGAATGCCCTTGAGGTCAAGATTGTGCAGGTCAGTCTGCGTGCTGTCAGGAAGCGTTCAGAGGCTCCGTCTCTCACCTTGGGCAATTTCAACCCAGCAAGGCGCATTCCGGAGGCGCTGCCTTTAGCGAGAATCCGAATGAAGTCAAGCCTGAGCTTCATTGTCAGACAAGATCAAGACAGAGGGACGGGAGGCTTCCTGGACAGGTCCGCCCCGGATCCAAACTTGCTGTTCTCGACTTTGACGTGTACGTCTGAGAGTTTCGACTTGCGAGCTGTTAGACAAGAAGCGGTGGAGCAACTCACCTCGAGAGACTGGACTTTGCCCTCCATTTCTCTCAACTTATCTGACATGCCAGAGAAAGACTGCGACACGTTAACCTCAAGCCTGGTAGTCTGCTTAGTCAGCAGGCAGACCAGGTTCACTCATCTGACTGGGTGAGGGCAACTAGTAGGTCGCGTTCCTGCGGCTGCTCCCCGACCTTTTCTTCAAGCTGCTTGAGCCCCAAGTACTTTGCCTCTGCGATGAGCGCCTGACATGCAAGTCACACGCGCTCGAGACTGCAAGGGGGCTGCACTTGTCGATGGCACTGGGGGACATGATACAAGGTGCCGTCTCTGAGAAAGTCGAGAACATGCGTGTAAACTATCTTGATGTCAATCACGTCGCACCTTCCTCTCCTTGCACCTGCTCCATTTCTATCCAAGGAAATACTGCCATGCAGGACATGCACACTGAATTGCTGCTGCGCCTGCTGTGCATGGAGAGTTTTGCAGACTTGAAGCAGAACCTGAGAGAGTTCAGAGCAACTCCTCGCCAAGTCTCACTAGCTCACTCACCTGCGACCCTTGTCTTGCTCCCTTCAGCAGTGTCGCAGCTGTCGTGTCAAATTTGACGCCGCCAACGTTGAGGCTCACGACGAGCCGCTCGTCAAGGGGGGGAAGTTGGGTAGCTTGTGCTGGAGCAAGGCCATCAGCCCAATACGAGTGCGAGGCGCTTACCAGTCATGTAAACGATTTATGCGCTCAATCTGGTCAACTCGATCAGACTTATGCCAGCAAGAAGTGCCTTCGTAACAGAAGTTGCGTCAGTCTTATGTTATCCCCAAGCTTATCACTGAAGCCTTTTCCTGAATCCTCAATACCCAAGCAAGTAGAATGCAACCATTCAAGGGTTGAAATCAATTCATCAGCAGTCACTCTCGACCTCCTTGACTCTCGCTTCCTCCGTCTTTCCATCAACCTCCTCAACCTCCTCAACTTCCTTCCTCCTTCCCCTCGCAAGCCATTTTCTGTCCTACTACGCCTTGTGAGTGGTTCTTGTGTTTCCTCGCTCAATCGGTCACCCCCACCATCATTTTCATGGTAAAACAAACCCCTCCATGCCCGTACCCCAAATAACTAGTCAAACTTTGACAAACAGCAGGCGAAGAATTACTGAGAAATGCGACAAGCAAGCCTAGTGAGCATTGATCTGTTACTAACATGATAACATGACACTAACATGATGACACATATGGAGATGGCGAAGACTGAGAATATGATGATGACAAAGAAGATATCATCACAGGAAGAGCAAAACATTTAATGTGGACTGCAACTTCAATCACGCAGGCGATGGAGATGAAAATGATAGTGACCAAGAGGAGGAAGAGAAGGAAGAGTAGAAGGAAAGAGATGACGATAGAGTTGATTAGATGGTACTGATGATCGGAAAATGATGGTAGTTATAGTAATGGTGATGGTGATGGTGATGGTGATGATTATGGTCGTTGTGATGATGATGATGATGATGATGATCATCATGATGATGATCATCATCATCATGATAATGACATTCTAAATACGGTTGATGTGGTGGGATCGTTGGTGAGGCTTATGATGGTCATGAAGGCAATGGAAATGTTGAAAAAGCACAAGGAAGTGGAGTGGTAGTGACAGTGACTGGATGGGGGATGATGATACAGTTTATCATCTTTACTCTCTCGTGATTTCTTGCTAATTGTGTACATTTGGTAAACCTCAGTTGTCTTGCCTCTTATTTGCCATGGCCCGGAGCTGGTTCTAACCAGGCAGGCGAGAGCGATCACCTGCAGCTGGTGGACGTAGACGAGATGATAGGAAGCCTGGTGAGAGCGACGGCAGAGGAGGTGCCTGGCCTTAATGAGCCAATGGTTTAACTAGACAAGAAGCAACAGAAGAAGGGTATAGGGTGTAGGTCTGAATGAAACGTCGAACAAAGGTGGGGTGTGCACAAGGAGCGATTTGTTGGATCATCATCATCGGGGGATGCGTTGTGATTGTGAGGCAGCCTGAGCCAAGTTTGGAGGAGTAACCTATTAGTCGGAGGCAGAGTCAAGAGGAGCATCGAACTCGAAGGAGAGACTAGGTCACAGGTAGACTTCCAACCTATCTGAGGCCCAGGCATATTCCCACACGTGCTAACTACTCTAGATAGACTAGGTGTCGTTGAGAAGCGAGCATGTATCATGCTGAATAACTCACTCAGCTCTGAGAAACTCAATTGCTGCTGCTGCTGCTGTTGCTGCCAACTCAATTGTATCCAGCTACCTTACACAAACGGCACGATATCTCGAATGCGTGCGACAAAGGCTTGTCTTGTCCAGAAGCTTTGAGATGCCATCTTGACATTGTGCACCATTGCATTCCTGATAGAACGAATAAGAGAAACAGAGATGGAAAGCAAGCAAGCATAGTAAGTTACCTGTTTTCTGATGTGCATTCTTCTCCGCTGCAAACTGTATCCTTGAGATTCTTGACAAAACTGGTCTGCAGTACGAAGATCGCATGTCTGCAATCAACTCTTTCTCCTGCGAATTCAAATTCGGAATTCTCAAACGCGTCCTCGAGGTTGTAGAGGCTCTCGAAAGGAGCGCGATCCGCTTCGTGCAAGACGACAACACACCTGGGATGCTGAAGCAAGTGCTTGAAGACCGCTTCCCGAACGTCATCCCAGTCAGTCAAGTTTCTTCCTAGATGCAGAACAGCTGGATAAGGATGTCCAAGCACGAAGTCAATGACAACACTCTCCATCTTGCTGTATTCTGCTGGGTTGCCAGCGAAATGCAGCACAAGTGCTTTCTCCACAACATTTGACTGCATCTTTCGGACATTTCGATCCAGAACTTCAGTCATGATTGCTTTTGCGACTGCTTGATGACCCGGAAACACCTTCTCCAGCATCGCCTGCAAGTTAGCTCGGCTCTTCTTCCTGTCATCCAAGCCACTGGACATGTGCCGAGACATTCTCTTCGAACCTCCTGAATGTCCATCATCGTTGAGATGGGAATGGAAGTAGTAGCCTAGGAAGCCAATGACTAACAAAAGAGCGAGCGGTAATAGCATTGAGCTCTTTGTCGAAGAAAAGTCCACTTGCAGTTTCTCTGCATCTCGGTTACCTTGAATCGCGTGACTCTTTGCCCGTGCCTTCGTGTCCTTTGCATCGCGACTGGACCGCTTGTTGTCAAGTCTAGAAGGCCGTGGAGGCATGTCGTCCAATGGTGCAGAATCATCGCTGTTGGAGGAGCTTTGGCTCTTGTCATAAGCTTCATCTACCTTTGTTTGCCGGGTGATTCTTGTTGCTTTCCCCCTCGTTCTGACCCCATGCTCAATATCGGGGGCAGCTTCCTTTGATTTTTTTGGCATCAAAATCGTTTCTCGCACCTTGTTTTGAGCTCGTGTTTGTCCTGTTTCCTATCTCTTCTCTTCTCTTCCTGCTTTCACTTCCCCCGCAGCGACGTTCTTAGCATAACCTTGTTCAAAAAAATCCTTCCAACATGACGGTTACATCCTAACTCATGTCGGTTACATGTGACTGGGAAGATGCACTGGCACTGCACTCAGTGCCTGGCAAGTTGACCGTCCGACATCCGAAGTTCAAGACTCACTGACTCACTGACTCGGATGATGAGTCACGTGGCTCGAGAACTTCGGAATGACTCTCAGGTCGGACTTCAAAGGGCCCATATTCGCCATCGCCGATTGGGGATCATGCCAGTACATGCAGGGCCGCGAGCTTGCCAGCCGGTCCTCCCCGTCAAATCTGGTTTAAATCTGATTATACTGACGGCCCGGAGACTCGAGTCGCCGCGGCGAGAGGGTGAAGAGCTGTCACGAAGCCGCGTTATCCTAACAGTAGGACAGTTCAGGCCCTTGCATGGCTGTGGAGGTTGGATGCACATCTGAGAAGTGCAGTTGCGAGGAGGGCACCGCCGCAACACTCGGAAGAAGCCTGAGATGGAAGCCGCTTGATCGGAAGGAATGGCGCGGACGGCGTGGAGGCCCTACAAGCCCGGGGCCAGCACATGGTGTGTCGGATCGAACATGCATGGTGTTAGCATTCTTATCTAACAAGGTGTTAGTCTCCGTATCGCTCTCTTATATCATGGGATTTGCTTGGTTGAGGTGTCTACTACATGGCTGGTTACTGCTGTATATTCCTGCTTGCGTAGATAGACTTCAGTCATCGCTGCTCTCCGTGTGCTTGTTTGAAACGATTGCACCGAACTTCGAGCAGAGGTCCAGCTGAAGGTGGTTCAGGGCCGACTGCACTTGCCCGCTGGGGAAGGCTGGTACGAGTGGAGTCACCTGCGCTGCTTGCTGATAAGTTTTGTAACGCTTTCTGCGCTCCAGGCTTGCGACAATCGCTTTCATGCTCAGAGCAAAGTGCTTCAAACCATGGCTTGTCCGATTTCCTATTTCTCTGGTTGTCCTCGACACGTCTTGAGGGTCCTTCCAGAGGTCATAGACGTAGGAGCTGATTGACTGTTTCAGCTCGAAGACAGGCATTGACCTCGAGTCCAGACAGAGCCCCCGTCTAGTGGTGAAACAGAGCTCGCTTACCGTTGCGACATCCTCCAAAGAATCTCCTCTCCCAGCCATCGCAACGAAACGAGAGCGAAGTATCACATTTGACGAAAGGTCCAAAAGGAATGCCTGCTCTCCCTCTGCCTGCCAGCGCAACCCAGAGATGGGCAGCACGTTATCTTCTCCCAACTCCCCCTCGTTCTGCTTGGCAAACATTTTCCAATGGTCAATTGCGCTGGATGTTGTTCTCCTAGCTCGTTGTTGGAAGATTCTCGCAATCTCGGGATGAAGAGGTGGCAAGAGAACTTGCAGGTTCGGTCAGAGGAGTTACTAACTGTCAGCGGAAAGCTGTTACACCTTGCCTTGCTTCTTCTTTGGCGACATCTCAGAAAGATATTCAGCTTTCCATCGTGGAAACTCCAAGACAGAGATGAGATAGCAGAAGATTGCAACAAGATCCTCCTGCACGCCCTCCGAGCTGTGCTGGCGTCCCTCACAGATGGCTTCGAAAAGTCCAGAGAATAGGATGCTTCCAACAGCAAAGTTTGCCGGCTCGAGATGGTAGAGCCCTGCAACAATGCTTGCCAAGTCATTAGGCGCTGCTGTTGACGTGAGAAGTCCTGCAACATGAAGGTGCTCGGCCATGAACGTCCAAGCGAAAACATGCTGCTTGGTCATCAAGGTGGCTGCTTCAGCAGTCGAGGCAGTTGGACGCAGGGAGAGGAAGCGACCCTGCAGGCGCTGATCGATGGTTAAGAGCAAGTCGGCTTGAAGGACAAGGCTCTTGACCTGAGCGAAGGAATGCAAGGAGGATGCAGATGTCGCGCTCACTCACTCCCGCTCCCTGAGCAAAGGAGGTTGACGTGCTGCTTGCATCGAGATGAGGAGGAGCGAGCTGGAGGCTATGGGCGGGAAGCTAGAGGAGGCGGAGCACAGATTGCGCTGGAGACGCTGAGGCTGTATGGATTTCAGCTACGATATTGTTGTCAAATGGGAGGAATCGCTCGGAGGAGTGGAGCAACCAACACCGAATTATTCGATTCAAGAATTAAAACGTTCATCACGAATATTCTCACGTCTCAAGTGCACCACTATCTGCCACCTTGCACTGTTGACCATAGAATGGCATTGTCTGACTTCCAATCTCCACAATCATGAGCACCCTTTTGCGCAGGATCTTCTCCACCATCCTTTCATCTACAGAATCTTCGCCTTGCTTTCTCTTGTTTGTTGGTCGGCGGAACGTAGACGCGGTCCAGGTTTGTTTACCTTTCCTTTCAAGATGCAGCACCAGCCACTCGGTGCCATCATACCTCGAGTTCATAAAAATTTCAATGTTAAATGACATCTCGGCAACCATGAATACGTTGACGTCCAGGTTATGTGAAAGCAGACCTGTGATATAGTTGGACGACGTATTCTGCACAAGAGAATTGGCCGAACGATTCTTGAATTCTGCTCCTCCTCTCCACATGCTTGGGAAGGAAGCTGGCCCAGCGAAAGTACCGTCCCTGCCTTCCTTATCCTTGTTACGCGCGTAGGAGCCCAAGACTGCCGAAAGGGAATGCTCAATCTCGCTCTCCCTTACAGGGACCAGATTGCACATGCACGATGTCAGCATCTCAACGAAGCTTTCTTTGTTTGCAACAGAAGCAAGAATATCATCCACTTTCCTCTCGTCTTTCATACCGCAATGAAAAGCGAAGTTCTTCAAGAGATCCTGAGGGGGAGACCAGCTGCTGATCATTATAACTACTGCCCCAAACGACTCTAGCAGATTCCCATCTCGCTTGCACGCATCCCTGCTCAGAGAATCTTGCCCGATCCTCTGATCCAACTGAATCTTCTGCAAGACCTGAAGTGCTGATGCATGAGAGAAAGGATTGCCCCCTCCCACACAAGCAACTGTCGTGATTGGATCAAGAACTGCAGAAGTGAACCTCGATGTCAGCTCTGAAAGAAAAGTACCCTTCAGCGCAGGCTTCCCGTCCTTAAGTTCGAGTAGAACGGTTGCCTGCTCACTATTTCGGGGTGGCGGATCATTGCCCCATACATTCAAAAGAGCAAACCCCTGGGAGATGTGCAACTGAGAAAGAGGTTCACGCGCAGCAATCTGAAACATGCAGTAGATAGACTCTTGTCTCAATCTTGGTTTTGCCGTAGCGATCAACTGCCTCAGCCTTTCCGAGACACTTTGTATAAGCATGTGTGGTTTGGCTTCTTCTGACACTTGGCCAAGCTCGCCCAAGAAAAGGGAGCAAATCCATGGGTTTACGTGGTCCAGTAACTCGGGTACCTGTGCCTCTCCGAAAATCCTATTCATGACCTCTTCAGAAGCATCTGAGGGCAGGATATATGGAGGCAGCGAGCGATGTGTGAAGCAGTACATTCTTCGAACCTTATCCCGAGTGTATTGAGAGCTTTGGGAGACCTTGCCGAAATTCATGACCATTGTGTTCGTGCCCAACAGGATGCAGTTAATTCTTGAGTTGATCAATATTCTCCTCAACAGAACAATCTTCGCAATCACTGAGAATATGCACGTTTCTTCATGCTGAGGAGGAATCACCTCATCCACGAGTACCCAGCGTCGTCTTTTCCAATTCTGAGCGTCTTTTACAGATACCGGAGCCCAGGTAGTCTCCTCGGCCCACAGGAAGGCGAGGACCCCCAGCACATGCCATTTCCTTCCATCCGTAGCGAAATCAATTTCCAAAACATCCAAAGGAGCAGTCCCCTGAGATCCGGCATGACGCTTTGCCAACAAACAAAGATCGCACTCCATCGCTTTGTTCATCAGTTGCGTGATCTGTTGTACTGGATTGTAAATATCTTGCACTGCCTCTAGCCTCTGCGAAGGATTGAAGAGAAAATAGATGCTTACATCTGCATTCCGGACAAAAAAATCAACGGCGCTAAGTGACTTACCACACCCAGAGCAAGCCTCAATCATGCACAAGTAAGGATCTTGATCAAGTTTGGCCTTCTCAACTATTCGGTCTATCGGGTTCAAGCTGCTGAATTTCTCGCTGGGTCGCACCCGTGAGGATCCCGAATTCCATGCAAAGTCAAGAGAGGCGTGAATGATTTCCTTCAACTGTGTCAAAACCTCATTCAAATCGATGCTTTTGGCGATATTGTTCAAAACTAGCAATCAAATGAGAACAAAGCATTCGGGCTGGCGTAAAGACTCACCTGAAAGAAACTTTTCTTCTCCTCCATCTGATCGATGCGAAATCAGTGCATAAGATGCAATATTGTATTCTCTGGTGCAACGAGCAACATCATTCGGTCCTGCCTTTGCCAGCGACGCTTTCGCAGTTGCAACTGACAATTCGAGCTTTGCCTCCGTGCATCTATAATTAGCCTCCGCCTTCTTCTTCTCGTCTCCTTCGAGCCTGGCCAGTTCAAGCTCTGTATTCCTCACATCCACAAGAGCCTCCGCTTTCTTCGTGTCTAGTTCAAGCTCTGCATTCCTCACATCCACAAGAGCCTCCGCTTTCTTCTTTTCGTCTCCTTCGAGCCTGGCCAGTTCAAGCTCTGCATTCCTCACATCCACAAGAGCCTCCGCTTTCTTCTTTTCGTCTCCTTCGAGCCTGGCCAGTTCAAGCTCTGCATTCCTCACTTTCACAAGAGCCGTTGCTTCCCCCATCTTATCCCCTTTGATCCCGGCCAAGTCACACTCTTCCTGCCAGACCTGCTTACGTGCTTCCACCCTCTTCTTTTCGTCTCCTTCGAGCCTGGCAACAGCAAGCTTGGCAGACAAGAGCTTCATATTAGCCTCTGCTGTCCTTCTTATATCCCCGCTCAGCTCAGCCTGATCAAGCTCTGCTTCCCTCACCGCTACCAAATCCCGTGCTGCTTTCTTCTCCGCACCCTTGGTGAGAAGCTCCTGCCTTGCCTGTTCGGCAAGGCCTGATGTTTGTTCCATCGCTATCACCTACAAACCAAGAGAGGATGGTGAGATAGAGAGGATACCTGCGGGCAACTAATGATATTGGGTACACTTTTTCCGAACTCTCATCTTTTGGGTAAATTTTACAACTAATTTTAAGATATGAAAAGAACCGGTCATATTCCACTCTATACTACCCGTGTAAAACCAGCCGTTCCGTTTCACAAACAAGGGACCACCCGTCATCTTGACTAGAAGTGAAAGGGTGAAATAAAAATATTGTATAAAAAAGCTGACAACATACAAATACATATAAACATCCCAATACCTGATACCCAGTAGTAAAACTATACAGCACGAGTGGGTCAAAAACGGGGAGCAGATAGGGGTGGGCAACTTTATCCCACATCCCCTCATTGACCGGGCCCAGACCAACTTTCTGCCCACGGGGGAGGAACTCCAATAAAAGGGTCTTGTACCGGTATTTTTGTATGATATTTTGGGGGTACCTTTTCAGGAGGGGGTGGGTTAGTTTGCAGGAAATCGCATTGGCAGCAAGGCGGCGACCAGGTTTAAGGATGATTTACTCAGCCTGTGCAATGATGACAATCGTGAAACCACCATAGCCTTTCAGAAAATTGTAAAATCTATATCATGGTATCAATCATTTGAATGGCATCGTAGCAGTGTTTAATGTTTTCCACAATACGTATCTCTTTTTTTTCTACTTGCAGCCAGCAATGCTACGCAATCCCCGGAACCGTTGCATATTTCCTGTTAATCCTTCATCCCATTGCCCTGATTTAGCATGTACTCGCTTTCGATTGTTCTTCTGCGTACTATTGTGTGGCTCCACATCATTATCAGATCCATCCCGTGCATTGAAAGCTTCACGGTCGTGCGGTTTGCTCAGGACAATTCGCTTCTTCGAATGCTCGTATACAAAAGGCAGGTTTGGATCCACCTTTTTAGATAATTATATGCATGCCTGATTGAATTTTCTCAGAAAATCCTTCTTGTTCAGATGGCCGATCAAGGACCACAGATTCTCTACACTATCCGTGCAGAGAGTTCGTGAATTGAAGTCATAGTCTCTATCACCCAGCGTATGATTCTTATCCCTCACATACTGTTGTACTTGCAGATGAGTATCAATTGCAACTATGAAGCCTTCAAATGTTACAGATGATAGTCCCTTGACATGTTTTTGGCTGACACTGGTCCAGTCGATGCCTTCCAATAGCCATTTTCGACCCTCTTGAACGAGACGTATCCTCTCTGAAACTTTCAGCCCTCTTTCATCGAATGCTTTGTGCAGGCCAGACATAGCCTCTGCCATTCTTGCTGTCGCTTCATGTCCTTCTGCCTTTAGTAGACTGATGGCCTTGTCACTGAACATCTTCAGCATGATATCCACCGATTGTGGATCGGCGGTCCCGTCGACTTCCATCTGAGTCATCCAAGCAGGATTCTTCTTGGCGATATCACTGTAAGCTTTATGCCATATCTGGGCTTCCAAAGTAATCGTGTATAGTAGTTTACAATGAATTCAAATTCTCGAAGTGAGCAGTAGACCATTCTTCCATGCGAGAAAGAAGGTTTCGATTCTTCCTGTGAATGTTGCCAATACGTGTACGAAGTCGATTCAAGTGCTCATAAATGGCCTTTGTGCCTCCATGTGATTTGCCAGATGCTTGTTGTTCGAAAACCTGTGTGTAGTGCTGGAGAAAACATCTCGAAAATCCTTCTGATGTAGGCCCATAGACATCCCCGAGGACCTTTAGTTTGTTCTGGACTTCATACAAGGATACAGAACGAAGACTCCGCTTGAGGTAATGGGTCGCTGAAGCTAAAAGATTCTCGTCTTCACACTCCACAGATAAAGTTCAATGGCCATGGCATTGCAAGAAATCCAACAGCTTGAAAACCAAGGCATCATCCCATTGAGAGAGCAGGATCTGCTCAAGATCATTGCAATCCTTGTTTTTTTTCAACCTTGCAACACAAGTTGTGCACATAGACACACCATGCCACTTTCGAATGCTGGTCATTTCTCGTCGTCTGTGGCATGATGAGCATATTTTCTTCGCTGGAGGCCTCGGCCTGCCCATGGTGTGGGACAACATAGCTTTGCCCGCCAAAAATTTGATTTGAATTTTCTCGTGACACCCTGCCATGGCATGCAGCACCCCCTAAATCCCCCGCCATAGTGCCCCGAACGCTCTGCATGGAGGCGCGATGAGGAAAGGAGGGGGGGTATTTAACTAAATATTTGTACCAGTTAATTCCCACACTAGGGGTTGGCCCGTCTGTCAGAATCCTGCCGTACGGTATCGGCAATCTTGAATATCAAGTTGTATCGCTCTCTGGATTTTCTTGGTTGAGGTGTATACTACAGTCACTAGTAGCGTAAAACGTAGCTGGTTACTGCTGTTTATTCCCGCTTGAGCAGATAGAATTCAGTCATCGCTGCTCTGCGTTTGCATGTTTGAAAAGATTGCACCGAACTTCGAGCACAGGTCCAGCTGAAGGTGGTTCCGAAGTTCAGGGCCGTCCAGGCTTGCGACAATCGCTTTCATGCTCAGAGCAAAGTGCTTCAAACCATGGCTTGTCCGATTTCCTATTTCTCTGGTTGTCCTCGACACGTCTTGAGGGTCCTTCCAGAGGTCATAGACGTAGGAGCTGATTGACTGTTTCAGCTCGAAGACAGGCATTGACCTCGAGTCCAGACAGAGCCCCCGTCTAGTGGTGAAACAGAGCTCGCTTACCGTTGCGACATCCTCCAAAGAATCTCCTCTCCCAGCCATCGCAACGAAACGAGAGCGAAGTATCACATTTGACGAAAGGTCCAAAAGGAATGCCTGCTCTCCCTCTGCCTGCCAGCGCAACCCAGAGATGGGCAGCACGTTATCTTCTCCCAACTCCCCCTCGTTCTGCTTGGCAAACATTTTCCAATGGTCAATTGCGCTGGATGTTGTTCTCCTAGCTCGTTGTTGGAAGATTCTCGCAATCTCGGGATGAAGAGGTGGCAAGAGAACTTGCAGGTTCGGTCAGAGGAGTTACTAACTGTCAGCGGAAAGCTGTTACACCTTGCCTTGCTTCTTCTTTGGCGACATCTCAGAAAGATATTCAGCTTTCCATCGTGGAAACTCCAAGACAGAGATGAGATAGCAGAAGATTGCAACAAGATCCTCCTGCACGCCCTCCGAGCTGTGCTGGCGTCCCTCACAGATGGCTTCGAAAAGTCCAGAGAATAGGATGCTTCCAACAGCAAAGTTTGCCGGCTCGAGATGGTAGAGCCCTGCAACAATGCTTGCCAAGTCATTAGGCGCTGCTGTTGACGTGAGAAGTCCTGCAACATGAAGGTGCTCGGCCATGAACGTCCAAGCGAAAACATGCTGCTTGGTCATCAAGGTGGCTGCTTCAGCAGTCGAGGCAGTTGGACGCAGGGAGAGGAAGCGACCCTGCAGGCGCTGATCGATGGTTAAGAGCAAGTCGGCTTGAAGGACAAGGCTCTTGACCTGAGCGAAGGAATGCAAGGAGGATGCAGATGTCGCGCTCACTCACTCCCGCTCCCTGAGCAAAGGAGGTTGACGTGCTGCTTGCATCGAGATGAGGAGGAGCGAGCTGGAGGCTATGGGCGGGAAGCTAGAGGAGGCGGAGCACAGATTGCGCTGGAGACGCTGAGGCTGTATGGATTTCAGCTACGATATTGTTGTCAAGTGGGAGGAATCGCTCGGAGGAGTGGAGCAACCAACACCGAATTATTCGATTCAAGAATTAAAACGTTCATCACGAATATTCTCACGTCTCAAGTGCACCACTATCTGCCACCTTGCACTGTTGACCATAGAATGGCATTGTCTGACTTCCAATCTCCACAATCATGAGCACCCTTTTGCGCAGGATCTTCTCCACCATCCTTTCATCTACAGAATCTTCGCCTTGCTTTCTCTTGTTTGTTGGTCGGCGGAACGTAGACGCGGTCCAGGTTTGTTTACCTTTCCTTTCAAGATGCAGCACCAGCCACTCGGTGCCATCATACCTCGAGTTCATAAAAATTTCAATGTTAAATGACATCTCGGCAACCATGAATACGTTGACGTCCAGGTTATGTGAAAGCAGACCTGTGATATAGTTGGACGACGTATTCTGCACA
The DNA here is from genome assembly GCF_000315625.1 of Guillardia theta CCMP2712. Taxonomy (NCBI): domain Eukaryota; class Cryptophyceae; order Pyrenomonadales; family Geminigeraceae; genus Guillardia; species Guillardia theta. The sequence goes on from NW_005434568.1 coordinate 239,452, forward strand.
AGAGAATTGGCCGAACGATTCTTGAATTCTGCTCCTCCTCTCCACATGCTTGGGAAGGAAGCTGGCCCAGCGAAAGTACCGTCCCTGCCTTCCTTATCCTTGTTACGCGCGTAGGAGCCCAAGACTGCCGAAAGGGAATGCTCAATCTCGCTCTCCCTTACAGGGACCAGATTGCACATGCACGATGTCAGCATCTCAACGAAGCTTTCTTTGTTTGCAACAGAAGCAAGAATATCATCCACTTTCCTCTCGTCTTTCATACCGCAATGAAAAGCGAAGTTCTTCAAGAGATCCTGAGGGGGAGACCAGCTGCTGATCATTATAACTACTGCCCCAAACGACTCTAGCAGATTCCCATCTCGCTTGCACGCATCCCTGCTCAGAGAATCTTGCCCGATCCTCTGATCCAACTGAATCTTCTGCAAGACCTGAAGTGCTGATGCATGAGAGAAAGGATTGCCCCCTCCCACACAAGCAACTGTCGTGATTGGATCAAGAACTGCAGAAGTGAACCTCGATGTCAGCTCTGAAAGAAAAGTACCCTTCAGCGCAGGCTTCCCGTCCTTAAGTTCGAGTAGAACGGTTGCCTGCTCACTATTTCGGGGTGGCGGATCATTGCCCCATACATTCAAAAGAGCAAACCCCTGGGAGATGTGCAACTGAGAAAGAGGTTCACGCGCAGCAATCTGAAACATGCAGTAGATAGACTCTTGTCTCAATCTTGGTTTTGCCGTAGCGATCAACTGCCTCAGCCTTTCCGAGACACTTTGTATAAGCATGTGTGGTTTGGCTTCTTCTGACACTTGGCCAAGCTCGCCCAAGAAAAGGGAGCAAATCCATGGGTTTACGTGGTCCAGTAACTCGGGTACCTGTGCCTCTCCGAAAATCCTATTCATGACCTCTTCAGAAGCATCTGAGGGCAGGATATATGGAGGCAGCGAGCGATGTGTGAAGCAGTACATTCTTCGAACCTTATCCCGAGTGTATTGAGAGCTTTGGGAGACCTTGCCGAAATTCATGACCATTGTGTTCGTGCCCAACAGGATGCAGTTAATTCTTGAGTTGATCAATATTCTCCTCAACAGAACAATCTTCGCAATCACTGAGAATATGCACGTTTCTTCATGCTGAGGAGGAATCACCTCATCCACGAGTACCCAGCGTCGTCTTTTCCAATTCTGAGCGTCTTTTACAGATACCGGAGCCCAGGTAGTCTCCTCGGCCCACAGGAAGGCGAGGACCCCCAGCACATGCCATTTCCTTCCATCCGTAGCGAAATCAATTTCCAAAACATCCAAAGGAGCAGTCCCCTGAGATCCGGCATGACGCTTTGCCAACAAACAAAGATCGCACTCCATCGCTTTGTTCATCAGTTGCGTGATCTGTTGTACTGGATTGTAAATATCTTGCACTGCCTCTAGCCTCTGCGAAGGATTGAAGAGAAAATAGATGCTTACATCTGCATTCCGGACAAAAAAATCAACGGCGCTAAGTGACTTACCACACCCAGAGCAAGCCTCAATCATGCACAAGTAAGGATCTTGATCAAGTTTGGCCTTCTCAACTATTCGGTCTATCGGGTTCAAGCTGCTGAATTTCTCGCTGGGTCGCACCCGTGAGGATCCCGAATTCCATGCAAAGTCAAGAGAGGCGTGAATGATTTCCTTCAACTGTGTCAAAACCTCATTCAAATCGATGCTTTTGGCGATATTGTTCAAAACTAGCAATCAAATGAGAACAAAGCATTCGGGCTGGCGTAAAGACTCACCTGAAAGAAACTTTTCTTCTCCTCCATCTGATCGATGCGAAATCAGTGCATAAGATGCAATATTGTATTCTCTGGTGCAACGAGCAACATCATTCGGTCCTGCCTTTGCCAGCGACGCTTTCGCAGTTGCAACTGACAATTCGAGCTTTGCCTCCGTGCATCTATAATTAGCCTCCGCCTTCTTCTTCTCGTCTCCTTCGAGCCTGGCCAGTTCAAGCTCTGTATTCCTCACATCCACAAGAGCCTCCGCTTTCTTCGTGTCTCTCCTTCGAGCCTGGCCAGTTCAAGCTCTGCATTCCTCACTTTCACAAGAGCCGTTGCTTCCCCCATCTTATCCCCTTCATTCCTCACTTTCACAAGAGCCGTTGCTTCCCCCATCTTATCCCCTTTGATCCCGGCCAAGTCACACTCTTCCTGCCAGACCTGCTTACGTGCTTCCACCCTCTTCTTTTCGTCTCCTTCGAGCCTGGCAACAGCAAGCTTGGCAGACAAGAGCTTCATATTAGCCTCTGCTGTCCTTCTTATATCCCCGCTCAGCTCAGCCTGATCAAGCTCTGCTTCCCTCACCGCTACCAAATCCCGTGCCGCTTTCTTCTCCGCACCCTTGGTGAGAAGCTCCTGCCTTGCCTGTTCGGCAAGGCCTGATGTTTGTTCCATCGCCATCACCTACAAACCAAGAGAGGATGGTGAGATAGAGAGGATACCTGCGGGCAACTAATGATATTGGGTACACTTTTTCCGAACTCTCATCTTTTGGGTAAATTTTACAACTAATTTTAAGATATGAAAAGAACCGGTCATATTCCACTCTATACTACCCGTGTAAAACCAGCCGTTCCGTTTCACAAACAAGGGACCACCCGTCATCTTGACTAGAAGTGAAAGGGTGAAATAAAAATATTGTATAAAAAAGCTGACAACATACAAATACATATAAACATCCCAATACCTGATACCCAGTAGTAAAACTATACAGCACGAGTGGGTCAAAAACGGGGAGCAGATAGGGGTGGGCAACTTTATCCCACATCCCCTCATTGACCGGGCCCAGACCAACTTTCTGCCCCGACAGCTGCCCCGACAGGCTTCTTTGACTCCTGGATGGTTACTAGTTAGCAACTCCGCCGGCTGCCTGGCGACTCCCGTGGTAACCCCGCATCCTGCCTGACGCCGGAGTAAACTCATGACCGTACCTCCGGGAACTTGAATCCGCTCGGACTGCTGACTGGCGAGTATCCTGCCGTACGGTATCGGCAATCTTGAATATCAAGTTGTATCATGGCGTTGACATTTTGCTTTTTCTGCTTTGGGCTGTATGTTTTTCCGTGAGGGGTATGTTCTGCTTTCTATGTGGATTGGGGGGTGGCGTGTTTGAGGATTTGAAATAGGGTCCAAATTTCAGGTTTATAACTCTGATGTTGTTTTCCAATAAGATATTTTAGACTGTATTGTGGAATGGTTGAGTATAAACAGAGAAGCAGGGCTGCACCCCAGAAGTTACAGGGAGATCATGGGGTAGTCTACTAACTAATTTGTAGAGCCTTCTTATGGTACAATTTTATAAACAAGTTATAAACAACGACCTCTCTACACGCCATGAGCCTCCCCTTGTTCGGGGCACGTCGCACCGCTCTGTACTGCCCGAACCATGGCTCGCAAACAGCGAGCCCGCGGCAGCCTGTGCAGACATCAGATGTTCACCGAACATCCTCATGGGAAATTCCTGAGGTGTAGAGATGATGATCCTTGAGGTGTGCTTCGTACAGTGCGTGAATCTCACGAAAAATCGTTTGGTGAGCGAAGAGCATCAATAATACAAGTGAAAACCACCATCACAGGGATACGTTGCAATCAAAACCGGGTTGTGAACTACCCTAAGCTATCTGCGATGCATGACAGGGAAACTGAGTTGGAGTAGATGGATGGAGATTACACACAAGACGACAGGGAATCATCATCCGACGGTGACTGGATTGTTCAAAAGCCGTACAGTCACCAGTGAGCTCAAGAACACATGTCTTCACGATGATGGCTGATAGGCTCGCAAGAAATACAGTGCATTTTAGCAGTGAGCTGCTCGATTGCTTGAAACCACGATGATCCACAGCACTATCGAATGATAACAAGCAAGTCCAGTGGTTCGTGAAGGATTCTTCATCCGTTCTTCAAGGCGGATGTGTTGGAACGATGAAACATGTTGCAAATCACCAAGGTCTATGCCATTTCATCACATGATGCATCATCTAAATATTACTGGTGTGAACTTGCATCAGATCGTGTGTTTGTCAATGAGCGCTGCCAAGCAGATGATACGTTCACAGCAAACACGAGCACTTTGAAGATGCTGATATTCCAGGCCGTACAGCATTTATGATGTGGCAACATGTCACATGCTTCTTGGTTAACACAGAAATAACTTCGTCAGGCAAAAGATGGAACGTCGTCAGGATTACAAGGAGGTCGGTTGTGCTTTTACCCAGATTGAAACGCTTGTAATAAAGATATGATCACCTGAATGTGGAATTCTGTTTATTGATTCACAGTGTTTGCGGTTCGTTTACAATCATCGAGTGCTTGCTCTGTTGAACAAGGCACCCCTCTGTAGAGCCAAATGCGACAACAACTCTACTGTTGCATGGTAGCATTGCGAACTGTCCAAACAAGGCAGGATTGATTCGAAGAACATCTCATTTATTGATATCAGATTCATCTGCACATTGTTTCATTTCTAACTAGGTTTCTGCAGCGTTATGGAAATGTCATGACAGAGGAAGAAGTTGCAGTGCAGAAACATCATCCAACGTCATGAAACATGGAAATGCGATTGTCAATGCACTTGATCATGGATATAGTGATTCATAATCAACAACGATTATTTAAAGTCATCTATCCTGGCAGGTAAAGAAATCCTTTGTGCAAACGTCTCTTCATGCATCATTGAACGGTTGAGCATGTAAAGCTTTCTCAATAGAAAAGTGAGGTGCATGAATCCTGACCGTAAGACTAGAAGAATTCAAAGTGAGTGATGACATGAGAAAACATATCTAGACAGCAAAGTCGCTTAAGGTACAAATTTTGATACAAATTTCTCACAAATCATGCATTTGAGCTCAACGTGCAACCTACGGCAATTTGAAAGAAGGGTCAATCAGAGTTGATTCTGTTCAATGGTGAATCTATCATTAGTTGCTTAGCTGTTCATAACGATTTCATCTTGTCTTCGAAGAATATTTGCAAGCACACTCGCGGTTTGTTTGAACCTAGGGTGCATATTCCAGTACACGATGGATGATTAAAACCTTGGCCCAACCTGCAGAGTTGAGTAAGAAGCTCGATCATCTCTTACAGGTATGATATGAGATCTCCATCTCATTCCTATCTCAGTTGGGTTGGATTCGAAGTCTCTCAATATCAAGGTTCATCCTCGCGAGTCAGGAAGGCACCATTTCATCGCCTCTTGCTCGTCCAGGGAGAGGGGGCTTGGGGAATGAGAAAAGGGGGCTACCCCCCACCCCCTATCCCAGAGTTTCAATCTGGTTCAAAGGTGGGTAGTTGAGGGTGCTCCATACCCACCCCACCCCCCAACGAAAGTCAAACGGAGGGGTTCTCGGAAGTCGAAGTTCCGACCAGTTTGGCCCTCGTTTTGTACCATATAAACGCTGCAATATTAAGTTGGTACCACAGATACTTCTAAAATATTGGAATCAATTAGAGACTCCTAGCTAGAGTCTGTGCACAGATAAATGACTAGTAGAACAGCTCAACAGCCGCTGAGCTGACTGATAAGCCAAAGACCAAGACTCCTGACTCTGTGAGGCTCACAGATGATGTGCGCACGAAGACACCAATGACTTTCACAGCCAACCAAACACCTCAGATAACTCAAATCAACTTCCCAACAATCTCCAGCACTTTATTCCCAACACTCGTAGCAGCAAGACCAACCAAACAGCTTCCTTTCACACACCACCGCCTTACTTCCACCACTGTACGAGTGCTGCCTCTTCGACAGCCGGCGCCTCTTGATTCCTCCGGCGCCGCCTCAGCTTCCCCAGGCTCCAACCAACCGGATTTTCTAAGTCACAGACTAAGCTCCAGCCCACTAGCTTGGACCTGCAGGCTTCACTTGGTTCACAACCTGATTAGACGCATCCCTTGAACTTATCGCGTCTGAAAGAACTTCTGAGAGGTTTGTCAGAACCTGAGTTCTTACACCCTCCCTTTGGGAACTTAGCAAGTCAGAAGTCTGCAACCTTCTCAGCTTGTCAAAATCATCTGCTTGACAGCTAAGCAGCTGTCCCCTGCGATGTCCTCCTTTCCAACGCTCGCTCAAGCTTTACAAGCTGACTTCCATGCTGCTCTCCTCCCCAAGGTCTTCTTGCTGCTACCACTCCACCAACCGTTCTGCACAGGCTCATCCCCCATCTTGCATGCCTCCTGCGCTGTCCGCATGCGGAGGCTCCTGTGCTCCACCTCATCTTCCATCATAAACTCTTCCCAGCTGCCTGCAGTGTCAGCTCAAGACTAAGTCCTGAACACATCTGCATCTTTCAAGTCAGACAGCTCCTCCTCAGGCTCCTCTTCAACCTGATCCTCATGATGGGATTGGTCATCATGTGACCTCTCTGAAGCTTGCACATTGAGCAATTGAATGAAGACATCTCCACCCATTGATGCCAAGAATTTTGGATTCCAATCAAGCTCCAGAGATCAGGTTCAGAATTCTTGCAATGCATTGATTGATCTCTGATTGTTTTGAACACAATTTTCTCGTTTCTAATCTAGGTGCCCTTTCTATCCTATCTACCCCGGGGATCATTGTTTTGCCAAGGCACGATCATTTTGACGTCAGCGCTTTCATTTCAACCACATGACTTATCGATCTCGACTCATCCGTCATTTCTTTCTCAATTTTCATTTTGGCCATTCAATTTCATCGTTCACTACCGTCATGGGTTCCGATAGATCAGGATGAGCGAGTTTCTAAGATACTAACCCAAAACAGATGTCTTGGTTGCAGCTAGCCACAGGCTTGAGAAAGACGTGTCTGTCTTTATCCTCCTTCCAATTCATCCGATTCCTTCACGTTCTCCATGAGAGTCTCCTCTGTGCCATCATCCGAGACACTTAGGGTTTAGGGTTTAAGGTTTAGGAGGCGCCGTTATTTTCGGCAGCATGGCTCCTTGCCAGGTGTAGGGGAAGCCGCCAGGGCGCCAAGGAAGCTGCAAGCGAGAGGTTTGTATACTTCAAATAGCTTTCTAAGTATGGTTCTTCAGTATGATGAAAATGTTCGCAACCTGCTGTATCGGAGATCATGCCAATACACGCAGAGCGGACTTGTGGATGCCTCTGTCCTCGAAGCTGATCTCGTCGAGAGGGTGAAGAGCTTCGCGAAGCGTTATCCGAACAGCAGGACAGCCCAGGCTTGCAAGGCTGTGGAGGGATGCACCCCCGACGCTATCGCAGAAGCCATCCGCTCGACATGTCAGCAGGCACGACGTGAGCTTCTACAAGAAGCAATGACTGGATGGAGTGACGCATCCAGAGAATGGTTTATGCAGCAGATTGAAGAAGCCAAGAAGGAGAAGGTCGAGACATACACCGCCTCAGCAGGCAACGAGGTGACTTCCTTCATCTCCATGACTCTCCTGGGCATCTCCTCGGTGTATGTCAACCATGAAGAGAAGTTGAAGAAGAAATTCGAAGAGATCGGACTGATCGTAGACTCAGTGCAAGAGAGTAAAGCAATCATGTGGAAGGCTCCGTATAGACCCGAGATACTGAGTGCTGAGGAGATCCCGGTGACTGTTTCCTTCCTCCGCAATGCACAAGCGGAGAAGCTCTGGCAGGGAAGAGAGGACTTCGCGATCGATGGTCGCAAGTTCACAGCTGTACATGTGAGCATCGTGCACGATCGATCTTTCAAGATTCGAGCCAAGAGAGGACCCTGGGGCAAAGGGGGCAGCTTGGCAGAGCTGACCCACCTGTTAACCTTGGGCGGCATGACAACGGCTGAGATAGCTGCCGTCTATCGCTATCAGCTGCTGCGCCAGTCCCTTGCAGCGGTCCAACTCCAGCCGCTGGCAGGCATGCTGGTCGCTGGGGCGCCAGGACAGCAAGTCCACAAAGGCTTAGGTCAGAAAGGCTTCGTCGCTGTAGGGGCCAACGTCATCTGGAGACAGAGGGAGGTGGAGTGGATCGTCTCCTCGAGCTGCCCAGAGGCGAATGATACAGCATTTCGAGCTTTCCGAGAGAGCGAAGCGATGGAGGGAGTACACCTGACTCTGTTCAGCGAGGACCCGAAGATCAGAGAGGCGCTCGCAGTCGAGTTGACAGCTGATCGCTTTGTGTCCAGAAATAAGTTGAAGAAGGCATCAAGGATGCAGAAGAAGGCAGGCGGCAAGGACGGCAAGGAGATCAAGATCATCATCAAGTCGACGGCGGCATCTGGTCGCTTCACGAGGAAGGAGATGGAGGGGCTGTGCAACGGCGGCAACACGTCCATCGCAAGAGTCAAGAGAGTGCTGTTGGAGATCGCTAACAGGCTCGAGATCAAAGTTGAAGGCATCGACATGGAGGAGGATTTGAACACCAAGTCCTGGAACGGGTCCAAGCTATGCATCCTCCTCGGCTCCACGGAGGATGCTCGATGCATGATGAAGGAGCTGCCCTTCTATCTCGAAGGCGCAGCCACCAAGCTCGAAGCAGTCGGCTTCGACAAGGAGCCTGAGGCGGCTGATCAGCGGGGCACCAGCGACGCAGCGCAGCGACAGGAGGAAAGCGAGGGAGAGTGGCTGGAGTTTACAGACCTGGAGAGGATCACAATGGAGGCAGCATCTCCGTCAAGCCAAGAGGACATGCAGCTCGTCAGCGAGCTGTCAGCAGTCATCGAAGATGCAGCTTCTTTGAACGAGGCGGGGACGAGCGAGCCGATCAAGCTGGTCCTGGACAAGGCCGTTGGCAACCTCCACGACACGTTCTACTCTCCGGGGAGCCTGGAGTTCATGTCGCTGGGAGAGTGGGCGAAGACGCCAGAGGAGCAGGGAGTGGGACGCAACGCGCTCAAGGAGAAGCTGGGGAAGTGGCTGCAGAGCAAGCGCTGGACTCGCGTGCAAGGAGAGAGCAAGAAGGCAAGGAGGGGCAGCGCGTTCTCGCCACGGGCAACGGCAGCTGCTGAGCTTGAGCAGGAGGCGGAGAGCGACGACATAGAGCGTCGATCTCTTAGCTTCCTGTTCATAGCACTGAGTAAATTCGCACTGAGATGCATGTGCTGGCCTGCTCGCTGAAGGTGGACACGAAGGACCGACTGCGGGTGGAGATGAGGGAAGATGGCGAAGAAGAGGAAGACATGGAGGAAGAGCAAGGCGAGGGCGAGGAAGAAGACGGGGCGAGCCCGTACCGAGCTTGAGCTGAGCTCAAGGTAAGGAGCAAAGGTAGGAGGCGACCGAAGGCCAAGGTGAGGAGAGGCAACTCTCCTGACTGAGGCTGAGGAAGCTGAATGGAGGAGGAGTAGGTGGCGACCGAAGGCCAAGGTGAGGAGAGGCAACTCTCCTGACTGAGGCTGAGGAAGCTGAATGGAGGTAGAGTAGGTGCCTTGAAGCTGTATGGTCTTGCTCATCAGACTTGATATTCCTCTTTCCATAAGCGATCAGCCTCTTGACTTGACTTTCGCAGTAGGGCTGTGCATGGTACTGAAAGGTTCTCCTCAGCGCCCATCAGCACTGATGTGCCTGGCGACTTGGGACCTCCTTCATTTCTGCAGCATCATTTCATAACTTCGATCGAAGGTATGTCTTCATCGTCTGCTTCTTCGTCTCGCGAAGGCTTGACGCTCTAAGCTGCCTTTCATTTCTTCAACTCTGCTGTAGAGTTGCTTCGTGTCATCATATCGCCATCGTGAGATCGTGGCATGCAATGAGGCTTCAATGGGACGTCTCCCTTCCTCGGTCTTCACAACCTTCAAGCTTTCATCTGCCGTGCTCTAGGCTTGCCGCTTCAATCATCGCGGTGCTTGACCAGTGGAATCATGAGGTAATTCCTCTCCTCACTGTTGGCCACGTACAGGCTTTGAGGTTGGATTGAAAACAGCTCTTGTCACTTATGACATTCAGAGCGACTTTGATCAGGACTGATCCCTCCATCATCGAGATTTTCTCGCTGTCATGTCACCCCTCAGCTTCTTTGCCACACTCATCATCATGGTGGGAGAGCTATCTGGTGGCCTCGTCGTCATCTTGTGCGACTCCTGGCTCTGCTCGGGGGATCCCTGTGACTCGTCCATGTCACATGACATAGGGATGATGCGAGGCTCGATGCTGATGTCATCATCAGATGTTCTCAGAGGTTCAGCCTGTCATGAAGTTCAGTATTCAGGTAGATATGATATTCCCTGATTTTGATTGTTCATTTAGTGAACCCTCCCTGACTGTCTCTGGTGTCGAACAGATGACCTCAGGCTGAAGTGGGTCCCCTGTGACTTCGCATCATCCATCTCCCTCCCTGACGAGGTACAGGGAGCTTGGCTAGCTTGACAAGGTCTTGCATGAAGCAGCGGCGGCGTAATGATGGCCAAACACTGTGACTCACCTGCTAACCTTGGGCGGCATGACAACGGCTGAGATAGCTGCCGTCTATCGCTATCAGCTGCTGCGCCAGTCCCTTGCAGCGGTCCAACTTGATAGGATATGTTTACTGACTTCCTGTCTTTCTTAAGTAGGTGTCCTAGGCAGTCTCGTTTCTTAGGAAATTAGATTACTTACTTTTCTTTATCTCTAACGTTGATTTGGAGTAAATTGCCGTTGAATTGTGCATTACTGTCGCGCGCTTGTTCTTTGGTTTCTTGACGGGATCACTTCGTGTGTCAACGCTGGATCGAGAGATACTTGTAGGAAGTTTTCCTAACATTTTGGTACGCGAAGGCCTGGTTTTCCTCTCGGAGTTGTTGTGTTGAAAGAAGTTGTTCAAGAAAACATGGATAGGACGAGCATTCAGTCAGGTAGCGTTGTCTCGGACTTCATGAGTCGAAGCATGTCGCGGTTGGGCAGCTTTGTGAAGGAGACATTGAATGGGTCAGCAGAGCCGCGCTTTCCTACGGTGACAGGCATGTCGCCGCAGTCACATGCGTACGATCCGTCGGAAACTGTCATCCAGCAGGAGGCTGTCGTACGTGACGATAGTGTTGACAGTGGTCGTACAGTGCCTTCATGGTTGGAGAGTAGGGATGAAAACGAAAGAGATGGTCCCGCCCTTCCCTTGAAAGCCAGTTTTCGTGACATCGTGGAGGAAAACGAGCACCTACGCCGGACATGTAGAGAGCTCAGGTCTGTGGAACAGAGCAACATGGATAAGATGCACAATCTCGTAAATGCACTCGCAGAATCCCAGAGAGAAGCTGATCGCAAACTCCAGGATCTTGTGAGGGCACTTGAGGAATCCCAGCGAGAGAACCGTAGGCTTGCCAAGGAGGCAGCGGAGATGCGTGTACTGCTTTGTGAGCGGGTTCGGGAACCCGAGGACAAGCCTTCCAAGCTTAAGCATGCGGAGAATGACGGTGGTCAGATTTGCAAGCTGGATCCGAAGTCATTGTTGCAGTACAATGGTGAGCAGACCATGGAGAGGTCGGTGGTCTCATGGCTCGGATATATCGAAGGCAGGTGTAAATTTCACCGTATAGCACGCCATCGATGGGTAGGAGCGGCCATCTCGGCGTTCGGGCCGGAGGTGCAGCTATGGTGGGCTACACTCCCGATGGCCGAGCAAGATCAGTTCTCAGCTGAGCATGGTGATTGGGAACAGTTTGTGGAGAAACTGTTGTTGAAATGGTTACCGTTCGAGTTTATTGAGAAACTTGAGCGTCATGTGCAGAAGCAGGCTAGGCAAGGGCCCAAGGAGTCCGTCGAGGCGTACACCGCAAGATTCCAGGCGATGGTTACACACCTGCAGGCGTGCTACCTTGTGTCCAAGAGACCTAGTGTTGCGCTAGGTAGCTGGGAACGCGTCTTTGTCGATGGGATTCAAATGGACTATGCGCGTGCCATGCTACGGAAGGAATTGAGCATGCTGATGGAACGCGATGGTAAGACGTTTGGGATTACTTATCATGCGGAGCCGTCGGAGATGGGCAAGTATTTGCCGCAGTTGTATCGCGAAGCTCTTAATCTGCGTCAGAGACACCCACAAGACGGTCAGACGAGTCTTCATTTCACCCAAGCACAACCTCGTCATGAGGGCAAGCGGTCGGCTCCTACTCAGAGCGAGGACATGCAGGGCAAGGAGAAGAAGTTCGACAAGAAGAAGGTGAAGTGCTACAACTGTCAGAAGTTCGGTCACTTCAGAGACAAGTGCCCTCTCTTGTCGAGGTCTGAACAACCGTCAGCTTTAAACCAGTGACGTCGGTTGCCGCGGAGGGCGCAATCGACGGGGGCACGGGTTTGCAGACTTCGAATGTTGTCTTCGACCCGGGCACACCTCCGCCAGAAGATCCTAGGGATGTTCGTCAATGTCGTATCACCGTTGACTCTCACAGGATCAAAGCTCTACCTATGGTACCTGTGACCTTTCGGTTCGGGGATCAATCCATAGTTCTTAATGCATTGCTCGATACAGCTGCTGAAGAGTCGTTTATCAGCACGAAGGCAGTGCGCAAATTTGGTCTGTTGGTCACGGATGCAGAAGTTCGCAAACGAGTTATCATGGCCGACGGGACGTGTAGGTTGTCTGATATGGTTTTCCAGACAAAATTGGGCGTAGGCTCCAGTTTCAAGAGTAGTGGGTCGTTCTACATGCTTGACTTGCCGCATGCGGACATGATCCTCTCATGGGAATGGATGCGTGCGAACAAGATCGTGATTGATGCGGGTCACCCCAGAGTCTTTGCCAAGTGGCGCAAGAAGATGGTCGAGCTTCCGTTACTTGTTTGCCCGACAAACAAGCAATTCGGGGCTGCGGACGCCTCGCTGTGTCAGGTACTTTCTTACACTGAGGCAGTGAGAGACCTCAAGCAGAACGATTCGGAATGGTACGTGGTACATTTGTGCAACCTGTTGGAGATGGCTCAGCCGACAGATGGTGCCACGAGTCTCGAGCAGAAGGCTGCCGAGACGATCATGGAAGATTATTCGGATGTCATTCGTGACGACATTCCCAGTGACGTTGTTCTTGACCGGTCCTTCAAGGCGACGATTCGACTCAAGGATAACGTTGAGGCGGTGCAAAAGAAACCTTACCCTGTGCCACTCGCGTTGGAGGAGGAGTTGAAAGCGAATCTTGCCTTCTTGTTGGAGCGTGGGATCATTGAACCTTCGACGTCTGAGTTTACGTCTCCCGTAATCTTCACAAAAAAGTCTGATGGTACATTGCGTTTTTGCACTGATATGAGGTTCGTTAACAGCTTGATCCGGAATGATAACTTTCCATTGCCGTTGGTGATGGAGCTGATAGAACGAGTGGGTCGAAAGATCATGGAAGAGAGGGCGCGTTATGCTTCAGAACCTGGGGCACGGTTGTGGATCAGCTCACTCGACCTGGCGAAAAGTTTTTGGCAACTTGAGTTGGACGCCGCGTCGAGGAAGTACACCTGTTTCATCACGAAGTTTGGGAAATATCAGTATCGGAGGATTCCTTTCGGCTTGGTAGATTCGGCAAATCAATTTCAGAAATTTCTCGAGAGTGTTCTTCAAGGTCTCGAGAATTGCCTGAGCTATATCGACGATGTTTGCTTGATCAGTTATGGGAGCTTGGAGAGACATGAGCGTTTGCTTCGACAGGCTCTGGATCGCTTTCGTAAAGAGCAGTTGTTTGTCAAGAAGTCGAAATGTAAGCTGTTTCACTCTGAAATTGATTTCCTCGGTTTCCACATCAGCGAGGCAGGCGTCTCGACACAAGAGAAAAAGGTACAAGCGATTGTGGATCGTACGGCACCTCAGACAGTGAAGGAACTCAAGTCGTTTTTGGGAGTGTTGAACTTTTACAGGAAGTATGTGCCGGATTACGCAGCGTTAGCACTTCCGCTAACGAATCTCCTACGCAAGAATGTGAAGTTTTGTTGGGATGACGCGCAAGAAGCGGCCTTTCAGGAGCTGAAGAAGCGTTTGATATCAGCCCCTGTTTTAAGGTACTTCAACCCAGCGTTAGCTACTTGCGTGTTGGTCGATGCGAGCGACTACGCCATCGGTGCTGTCTTAACACAACAGCATGGCGAAGATCTGTTGCCTGTCGCCTTCTTTAGCAAGCGTCTCAACAGTGTAGGGTAGGGTTTAGGGTTTAGGGTTTAGGAGCGCCGGTTATTTCAGGCACCATGGCTGCACGCGTGGTGTAGGGGAAGCCGCCAGGGCGCCAAGGAAGCTGCAAGCGAGAGGTTTGTATACTTCAAATAGCTTTCTAAGTATGGTTCTTCAGTATGATGAAAATGTTCGCAACCTGCTGTATCGGAGATCATGCCAATACACGCAGAGCGGACTTGTGGATGCCTCTGTCCTCGAAGCTGATCTCGTCGAGAGGGTGAAGAGCTTCGCGAAGCGTTATCCGAACAGCAGGACAGCCCAGGCTTGCAAGGCTGTGGAGGGATGCACCCCCGACGCTATCGCAGAAGCCATCCGCTCGACATGTCAGCAGGCACGACGTGAGCTTCTGCAAGAAGCGATGACTGGATGGAGTGACGCATCCAGAGAGTGGTTTATGCAGCAGATTGAAGAAGCCAAGAAGGAGAAGGTCGAGACATACACCGCCTCAGCAGGCAACGAGGTGACTTCCTTCATCTCCATGACTCTCCTGGGCATCTCCTCGGTGTATGTCAACCATGAAGAAAAGCTGAAGAAGAAATTTGAAGAGATCGGACTGATCGTAGACTCAGTGCAAGAGAGTAAAGCAATCATGTGGAAGGCTCCGTATAGACCCGAGATAGCGAGTGCTGAGGAGATCCCGGTGACTGTTTCCTTCCTCCGCAATGCACAAGCGGAGAAGCTCTGGCAGGGAAGAGAGGACTTCGCGATCGATGGTCGCAAGTTCACAGCTGTACATGTGAGCATCGTGCACGATCGATCTTTCAAGATTCGAGCCAAGAGAGGACCCTGGGGCAAAGGGGGCAGCTTGGCAGAGCTGACTCACCTGCTAACCTTGGGCGGCATGACAACGGCTGAGATAGCTGCCGTCTATCGCTATCAGCTGCTGCGCCAGTCCCTTGCAGCGGTCCAACTCCAGCCGCTGGCAGGCATGCTGGTCGCTGGGGCGCCAGGACAGCAAGTCCACAAAGGCTTAGGTCAGAAAGGCTTCATCGCTGTAGGGGCCAACGTCATCTGGAGACAGAGGGAGGTGGAGTGGATCGTCTCCTCGAGCTGCCCAGAGGCGAATGATACAGCATTTCGAGCTTTCCGAGAGAGCGAAGCGATGGAGGGAGTACACCTGACTCTGTTCAGCGAGGACCCGAAGATCAGAGAGGCGCTCGCAGTCGAGTTGACAGCTGATCGCTTTGTGTCCAGAAATAAGTTGAAGAAGGCATCAAGGATGCAGAAGAAGGCAGGCGGCAAGGACGGCAAGGAGATCAAGATCATCATCAAGTCGACGGCGGCATCTGGTCGCTTCACGAGGAAGGAGATGGAGGGGCTGTGCAACGGCGGCAACACGTCTATCGCAAGAGTCAAGAGAGTCTTGTTGGAGATCGCTAACAGGCTCGAGATCAACGTTGAAGGCATCGACATGGAGGAGGATTTGAACACCAAGTCCTGGAACGGGTCCAAGCTATGCATCCTCCTCGGCTCCACGGAGGATGCTCGACGCATGATGAAGGAGCTGCCCTTCTATCTCGAAGGCGCAGCAACCAAGCTCGAAGCAGTCGGCTTCGACAAGGAGCCTGACTCTGAGGCGGCTGGTCAGCGGGGCACCAGCGACGCAGCGCAGCGACAGGAGGAGAGCGAGGGAGAGTGGCTGGAGTTTACAGACCTGGAGAGGATCACAATGGAGGCAGCATCTCCGTCAAGCCAAGAGGACATGCAGCTCGTCAGCGAGCTGTCAGCAGTCATCGAAGATGCAGCTTCTTTGAACGAGGCAGGGACGAGCGAGCCGATCAAGCTGGTCCTGGACAAGGCCGTTGGCAACCTCCACGACACGTTCTACTCTCCGGGGAGCCTGGAGTTCATGGCGCTGGGAGAGTGGGCGAAGATGCCAGAGGAGCAGGGAGTGGGACGCAACGCGCTCAAGGAGAAGCTGGGGAAGTGGCTGCAGAGCAAGCGCTGGACTCGCGTGCAAGGAGAGAGCAAGAAGGCAAGGAGGGGCAGCGCGTTCTCGCCACGGGCAACGGCAGCTGCTGAGCTTGAGCAGGAGGCGGAGAGCGACGACATAGAGCGTCGATCTCTTAGCTTCCTGTTCATCGCACTGAGTAAATTCGCAGAGATGCATGTGCTGGCCTGCTCGCTGAAGGTGGACAAGAAGGACCGACTGCGAGTGGAGATGAGGGAAGATGGCGAAGAAGAGGAAGACATGGAGGAAGAGCAAGGCGAGGGCGAGGAAGAAGACGGGGCGAGCCCGTACCGAGCTTGAGCTGAGCTCAAGGTAAGGAGAGAAGGTAGGAGGCGACCGAAGGCCAAGGTGAGGAGAGGCAACTCTCCTGACTGAAGCTGAGGAAGCTGAATGGAGGAGGAGTAGGTGGCGACCGAAGGCCAAGGTGAGGAGAGGCAACTCTTCTGACTGAGGCTGAGGAAGCTGAATGGAGGTAGAGTAGGTGGTGACCGAAGGCCAAGGTGAGGAGAGGCAACTCTCCTGACTGAGGCTGAGGAAGCCAAGAGAAGACAGCAGAAGTAGAGAGTAGAAAGACGCCTCAGAAGCAGGGTTCGCATTGTAGGCCGTGTACTCCCAGTGCTCGAGCGCCTCTTTAGACTAGGATCAAATTGCACAAGCCCACAACGAGGCCGAGCAACATTCTAGCATTCTAATAAACTCACATAATAATAATAATAATAGGGTTTAGGGTTTAGGGTTTAGGGTTTAGGGTTTAGGGTTTTTCCTGGCAGGTTCCTTATTTCCTGGCAGGTTCCTTATTTCCTGGCAGGTTCCTTATTTCCTGGCAGGTTCCTTATTTCCTGGCAGGTTCCTTATTTCCTGGCAGGTTCCTT
Source organism: Guillardia theta CCMP2712 (assembly GCF_000315625.1). Classification (NCBI taxonomy): domain Eukaryota; class Cryptophyceae; order Pyrenomonadales; family Geminigeraceae; genus Guillardia; species Guillardia theta. The sequence goes on from NW_005434568.1 coordinate 256,324, forward strand.
ATTTCCTGGCAGGTTCCTTATTTCCTGGCAGGTTCCTTATTTCCTGGCAGGTTCCTTATTTCCTGGCAGGTTCCTTATTTCCTGGCAGGTTCCTTATTTCCTGGCAGGTTCCTTATTTCCTGGCAGGTTCCTTATTTCCTGGCAGGTTCCTTATTTCCTGGCAGGTTCCTTATTTCCTGGCAGGTTCCTTATTTCCTGGCAGGTTCCTTATTTCCTGGCAGGTTCCTTATTTCCTGGCAGGTTCCTTATTTCCTGGCAGGTTCCTTATTTCCTGGCAGGTTCCTTATTTCCTGGCAGGTTCCTTATTTCCTGGCAGGTTCCTTATTTCCTGGCAGGTTCCTTATTTCCTGGCAGGTTCCTTATTTCCTGGCAGGTTCCTTATTTCCTGGCAGGTTCCTTATTTCCTGGCAGGTTCCTTATTTCCTGGCAGGTTCCTTATTTCCTGGCAGGTTCCTTATTTCCTGGCAGGTTCCTTATTTCCTGGCAGGTTCCTTATTTCCTGGCAGGTTCCTTATTTCCTGGCAGGTTCCTTATTTCCTGGCAGGTTCCTTATTTCCTGGCAGGTTCCTTATTTCCTGGCAGGTTCCTTATTTCCTGGCAGGTTCCTTATTTCCTGGCAGGTTCCTTATTTCCTGGCAGGTTCCTTATTTCCTGGCAGGTTCCTTATTTCCTGGCATGCAGATTTGCGGTACCCCTGCGCTGGTGGAGTAAGAGCCGCCAGGAACGACGGAAGCTTGGGAAACCATTGAGAATGCTCCGAAGCATGTGGCCAATATCTATTGTGAACCCTGACGAGATCGTGCAGTACCGTACCTCCAGCTACCTCAAGAGGCAGACGGAAACTGGAACGATGCCGTCACCAGCTGAGCTTGTGCGACGACTGGATGACTTCGCAAGGCAGAATCCCAAAAGCAGGACGAGCAAAGCTCTGAAAGCCAAAGAGATATCCTTGGAAGCCTTAGCCGAAGCCATCAGTCACACATGCAGCTTTGCTGAACCTTCACCACTGGAGAGTCTGAAAGGTCTCGGGCAGTGGGGTGATGATGCCAGGCAGTGGTACCTGTCCGAATTCTAGCAGACA
>NW_005434567.1:0-14630 GCF_000315625.1 Guillardia theta CCMP2712
GAGAGAGAGAGAGAGAGAGAGAGAGAGAGAGAGAGAGAGAGAGAGAGAGAGAGAGAGGAGAGAGAGAGAGAGGGAAAGGAGGAAGGGGAGGGGGAGGGGGAAATAAGGAGGAGGAGAACAAAGCGAAAGAAGTAAGAAGGAGGATGGAGGAGGTGGGAGAAGTTGGAAGGTGAGAATGGAAGGATGAGGCTGTAGATAAAGGAGGAGGAAGCGACAGAATACCTCGTCATCAGCTGCGAGCACTGACAGGTCAAGAAGCATGAGCGCAAGAACAGACAGCAAGGAATGTCAGGCACCTTTCCTCTGCGAGATGCTGCCCTCCTCGAAGATAACCATCGACCCGTCTTGTTTCCTCAGCACACCGCTGAAAGGCTTCCCCTCTGCTACTTGCCCCTCGAACCTCGACCCGTTCCTCCATCGTATCCTCCCTCGGCCTGTCGCTCGGTTGACGTCCGCTGCCACCTCCTCTCCTCTCTCCTCTCCTCTCCTCTCCTCTCCTCTCCTCTCCTTCCCCTCCTTTCCTTCTCTCATCTCCCCTCCCTCTCTCCCCTCCCTCTCTCCCCTCCTCTCCTCTCCTCCGTTCTGCTCTCCTCTCCTCTCCTTTCATCACGCGCTCACCTTCAGGTACGCCATTCTTCCACTCTCCTTCATATCGGATCATGGTGTCGCAGTACAGAATGCAGCCTTGCCCATGCGGGAGCCCGTCCTCGTCCCGTCCTCCCACATACACGTCCTTGCTCGGCCTGCCCTCTCTTTCCTTCTCCAAGTCGTCGAGCAGTCGTGACAGTTGGATGTTGTACACATCCATGTGCGAGTCGATCTCCTCCTCCTCCTCCTCGTGTCTGCCGCGTTCGCTACTATCGCTGTTCTCACCGGCGAGGTACGCGTCCTGATCCATCATCTGATCTGGCACCAGGCTCAGCTGCTCCTCTTTAGTATACGTCGCTTCTCTCTCCTGATGTTTCACGACTCATGACGACAACTTGACCTCCTCTCGCTCACCACCTATCCTTCTACCATCTCTCTCTCTCACACACACAGTGGAAGCATCAGGATCCGAAGCTCTAGCCCAACTTCAACTCAATCAGTGCCGTTCACGGTTAGCAGGCTTCAAGTCGAGTCCTCCCCTCCTCCAAGCAGAGCCTCACGGTACGGTCCGACGGTCACTGGAGCCTGACTGAGCTGACTGATCCGCCATGTACGGTCGCCGTCATCGCCGCCACTCAGCCTCCTCTTGCGTTCGCAAGTTCGACATGGCCAGGACTCCAGGCCCGTACGACGATAGTTACCACGACCGTTGAAAATCCGTTGCTACTGCAACCCCCGATGCAACGAAATTGATAGTTCTGACCACCATAGGAAAAGCGAGTCTGCCTCAGAGTCTTGAATAGGAAAAAGTTTAGTCAAGGTAATTGAGCCAGCACGTGCGGTCGCCATGGCCAAAGGAATGCGCAACAGAGACGAGGAGGGGGACGCGGGGAGGAAGAGGAAGGCAGCCAAGACAGATGCCTCCAGCAGGCCGACGCTAGAAGCTCAGATGAAGGGCGAGGAGACGGCAATGCCCCAGCCCAGGAAGAATCAGAAGAAGCCTCTCAAGTCGAGGATCTTCAAGAAGTTGAGGAAGGCTGAGAAGGAGGAGAACGACAAGGACGACGATGCTGTCGAGGAGATGGCGGACTCCAAGGTGATGAAGCAGGCTCAGCTGCAGGCCCTCGAGCTCAAGAAGGAGGACTTTGAGGATGGAGGCGACGAGATGGGTGCGGAGGAGGAGGATAACCTCGAGTATGACAGCGACGATGCACAGTCTCAGTTCACAGCGACTTCTGGGATCGATGACTACGAGCAGTACATCAAGGAGGAGCAACAGATCACAGAGGAGGAAGAGGAGGCGTTCAATCTCTTTCTCAAGCCCAGACAAGGGAAGGTAAAGACGATCGCGGACCTCATCGAGGAGAAAATGCGCGAGCGCCAGACAACAGGAGAAGATGTTGAGATGGAGGAGCTAGGTTACGACGACATCGATCCCAAGGTGGTCGAAGTTTACAAGAATGTTGGGAAGTTGTTGTCAAGATACAAGTCAGGGAAGCTGCCAAAGGCTCTCAAGGTCGTCCCTTCACTGTCAAACTGGGAGCAGATCGTTTGGATCATGGAGCCGGAGGCATGGAGCAACCACGCGTACTATGCGTGCACGCGGATCTTTGCTTCCTGCTTGCAGGATCAGATGGCACAGAGATTTTACAACCTCGTCCTCTTGCCTAGAGTGATAGACGACCTGAAGCAAAACAAGCGCCTCAACTACCACTTGTACCAGGCCCTCAAGAAGTGCTGCTACAAACCCGCAGCGTTCTACAAGGGCATCGTGCTGCCCATCTGTGACTCCGGATCTTGTACTCTTCGAGAAGCCACCGTGTTGAGCTCAGTGATCAAGAAGGTGATGACTGCAGGCTCTTTCAAAGGGTTCTGATGAAAACCTTCAGGTCTCTATCCCAGTCCTCCACTCCAGCGCTGCCCTGCTCAGACTTGCCATGTCGAAGGTGTACACTGGCTCAGAGTCGATCTTCATCAAGGTTTCTTGCTCTTCTCGCGCTCTTGGCGAGCTTACCTCTGCGTCCAGACTCTGCTGGACAAGAAGTACGCCTTGCCGTACCGCGTCATCGATGCCGTGAGCCTCCTCCTCCTCCTCCTCCTCCTCCTCCTCCTCCTCCTCCTCCTCCTGCCCGACGTGCTCGTGACAGCATGCAGGTGGTGGAGCACTTTGTGCAGTTCAAGAATGAGACGAGAGAGCTTCCAGTCAAGTGGCACCAATCCCTCCTCGTCTTCTCGCAGGTCAGACTCCTCGCTCCTGCGTCTCCCCAAGTGTACATGCGAGCTGACTTTGTCTGTCTGTGAACGCAGCGGTACAAGAACAACCTCTCTGCACAGCAGAAGGAAGGCATCAAACAGGTCGCTCCGAGTTTGAGTGGAACGTGAGGTATGCTGACGAAGAGTGAGAGTAGGTCATGAGGGTACATTCACATTACGCCATCACGCCGGAGATCCGGCGCGAGCTTTTCTCCCAGCAATCTCAGGTGGAGCATGTTGGTTCTTCCTTGTTGTCTCTCACCCATCCATAGAATGATGCCTCGATGCTCTCGGCAAAACTCAGCACGACCAGTCAGAGGCTAGATCAGATCATGCCTTGAGGGCCGAGTTTATTTTTCTTTATGTAAAATACAGAATCACTAGATCAACACTGATGGAATTGCGTCAAATCCAAGCTAGGAGTGCTCCTCCTCCACCTGCACCTGCACCCTCACCTGCCTCCTCGCTTTTCCTCCACCCCCCGTCCTGCACTGAAATCCTCAACCATCACCCCCTTCCCTTCCTTCACCTTCATCTATCGTTCTGATGTCCTCCTGCTCCTGCTCCTGCTCCTGCTCCTGCTCCTGCTCCTGCTCCTGCTCCTGCTCCTGCTCTTGCTCCTGCTCTTGCTCCTCCGCTCCTCCTGCTCCTGCTCCCCTTTCCCCTCCCCCGCCCTGTTACTCCTGTGCGAGCATTTTGTACCTTTGTTCTGTTCCTACCAAGAATGTGACCACCTACCCTGCCCTATTACCGTTCACACCACCTCCAGTTTTCCACCACCCCTACCGTATTCAGCCAGATTGAAGACCCTGAAGCACCATGTACCCTAAGTTTTCAGAAAGAAAATACCGGTACTTGGTTGAGAATGCCCACCCCCCGAAAGGAATAGTCTCGAAAACACGACCCCTTACCCCCTCCTCTCACACGATCCTCTCCCCCACCCGTCCTCTCGGTATCCCCTTGGGTTCTGCTCCACGTCGGTCACAGCTCCTCCCCTCCCCTCCCTCCCTCTCCCTTCCTCCCTCCCCCTTCCTCCCTCCCCCTCCTCCCTCCTCCTTCTCCTCTTCTCGTTCCTTCTTCTCTCCTCCTCTCCTCTCGTTCTCCCCTCTTTCTCGCCTTTCCTCTCCTTCCCGCCCTCCTCTCTACTCAACTTCTTGGCGCCCCCCTCCCCCCCTCCCGCCCCCCTCCCGCCCCCTCCTTATACACCGAGCCTGAATCTCCTCAACATCGTTGGATACCCCTTCTTCTCTCTTTCATCTTCTTCCACCTTACTTCTTCATCCGCATAACCTCCACCCTCTTGCCTCCCCCTTCCACCCTCTGACTTCATCTTCTTCCCTCTCTCCGTCGACCCACTTGCCAGATTGTAGATGTGCAATCATGCGATGGACTGCGCCGCGTGCGGAGGCAGCGGCAGCTTTGAGCAGACAGCAACTCTATCCTTCTCATCTAGGACCGTTGAGTGCCGACGATGCAGGGGGAAGGGATCCACCATGATCAGGGAGGGGCCAGCGCTCCTGGCGCTGCCCAAGAGAGTGACTTTCTCGAGCCAGTGCCACCTGCCGTCCATGTTGAAGCACTTTGTGTCGAGAGGAGGGAAGCGGTACACGGTGACGGGCATGCGCGTGATCCTGAACAGGAAGGAGATCGAGTTCGATCTGAGCGATTTCATCTGTCCCATCACGGGGGACCTGATGAGCGACCCGGTCATGGACAGGCAGGGGCACACGTACGAGCGCAAGGCCATCGAGCAATGGCTGGAGCGAAGTTGCAACTCACCGATGACTCGCTATCCTCTCTCCAAGGCAGACCTCAAGAGCAACGAGCCGCTGAGGAAGGCAATCCAGAAGTACCAGGACAAGTCAGTCGGCGAGCGGGCAGATCAGAGTGCAGCTGGCAAGGACCAGGAGAAGATGACAATGAATAGCCTGGAGAAAGAGGAGGATGGTTCCTCCAACTACTTGGTGCACATGATCATAGTGAACTTCGCCGACAGCTCCATGCTCTCCTCGTTTCTTACCACCGAGTCCTGTGAGCTGATTGAAGGATCGCCCTTCGAGATGATCCTTGCAGAGCCGGTCCAGGGCCTCCATACCTTCACGGTTGTGATCATAGCGGAGTCAGATAAGTTCTACTTCATACATGCTTATCCTTCGAACAAGATGACTTCAGAGGACAACGTGCAGTTTCGCAAGATGGCTCTGGCGTTGCAGACCAAGGTCCTAGGCTTCCCTCGGGATGTCAAGTCCATCACGTTGCACATAAGGAGTGTCTACCGTGTCGAGCAGCCGGGCTGGGACAGGAGCGTCGTCGATTTTGTTTTCGACGACGAGAGCGTCTTCGAGCGCGCAGAGCTGGTCCAGAGCAGCAGCTACACACGATGCCTCAAACCTCCTGACAAAGAGGAAGCTGCTCCTCAGCCGCGATCCCCGGAGAAGTCCCATCCTCCGCCCAGGTCCCAGACGCCAAAGTCGCAAGCCTCCTCCTCCTCTCTTGCTCCTATAAGATCCAGCCCTGACCCAGCCCCCAAACAGAAACCGAAGAGTCAGTTCCGTCAGTTTCCCGGGACTGTAGCGGACGTGAAGGACCACTACAGCATCGTCAAGATTGACGCCGGCGATGGCACGAACAGCTCGGCGTATGTTCCGAGCAAGAAGGCTGACCCCAAGAAGCTCAGGAAGGGATTGGAGGTCATCCTGATAGAGCAGTGGAACGAGCCCAAGGGGGAGTGGATCGTGGCCTACCTGCGCTTGACCGATGGGTCGAGAGTCGAGTCGCAGACCCCGCAGAAGAAGAAGGTGGAGCAGCACCAGGTCGAGACTCACGACCTATGGGTTCTCTTCATCCACGACGTGGAGGTCCGGCGCAAGTCTTGATGCTCTGTCCGAGCCCCAAGTCTCCTCCCTTGGAGAGAGGAGGAAGCGTCAGGGCATCCGAAACTCATATTTTGCATGTTGCAATCTTGTAGTCTTCGTTATGTAGAAGTCAAAGTTCATCGCGTTTCTCACCAGCACATAGTTCCGAATTACCTTGATTATGTGAGGATGGAATGAAACACGGATACAAGTCAGTTCAGCGTTCTTTATTCATCATATCATTTAACCCGAACGCCTTATCGTTGGGTTATTAACAATTCGATCGAGTGTTCCTTTGGCCGTCCGAGGGCCCTCAAAGTCTTCACGTCCTCATTACCGCTTGAGACCACGGCAATCGGGCGTGGGCTGTCCGTAGTAGGCCAGCACAGCATCGTTGAGCAGCCCGTAGTCGAAGGTGAGCTCCTCTCCAGCCTGATACTCCTTGGCAGCAGAGATGAAACCACGGTTAGAAGCCTTCTGGGCAGACTCGCGGCGATGGTTGGGGATGTCGGAGAAGGGAACCATGAGCTTGTCACCGTTGCCGTTCTGTTGGCCCCACCCGCAAGTGACCAGGGTGTTGAAGCCCCACAGGATCTCGTCACGGGTGAACTGGAACTCAGGTGGAGCCCATGGCTCGATGTTCTTCTTGTACCACTCGTAGAAGTTGTTGAACGTACGACGCATCATCACTCCGAGGTTGTAAGTGTTCTCACACCCGGGCCTTCTCAGCAGCGTCTTCATCTGGGGCTCCGTCAGGAACATGATGTTGTTGTACTGCCTTCTGAGGAGCTTGAAGTAGGGGAACCAGAACGAGTCCTTTCCAAGCTTGTCCTCATGCACGACATGGAGGATCACCATCAAGTCAGGATAGCACTTGTCTTGCTTGAGACGCTGGAAGACGTGACCGGCCTTGCCCTGCCATCTCTACATGAGCAGCTGAAGCATAACAATGGACGTGGCAAATTTTGAGAAGAATCGATCGAGGTGAATAGTGGATAAACTTTCGTTTCCTACCTTCATAGCGGTCTTCTCATCTAAACGGAGGTTTCTGGGGAAAGAAACGATAGTTTCACCTCTCCTCATGCGCTCCTTGAAGTAAACACCCTGCCTTCCGTTCCTAACCTACGAAAAACACATCAGAAATGAAGAAAAATCCACATGAAAGCTTACCTTGACAGTCAACTTTGAGCTGATGATCCCTCCATTGGAGCGGAACCACTTCACAAAGGCAGTCCAGTCCTCCTGCACCCAAGTCTGACTACAACTAGACGAGTGGACGGATAAGTCCGAGCACCTGGAGCTGCGCCTGCTGGTCGGCCCCTGAGGCTGCACCCTGGTCTCCAGCAGCAACGTCGCCCCCAGCAGACCCCGACGCGACATCGGTTCCTCCACCTTGCTTCTGCTTGTCTCCGAGGTTCACAAAGAACTGACCCGTTACGATGCCACTCGCCAGGAGGATCACGGCAACGTGTAACAGCAGGTGCGCTGTCTTCGCCATGCTGTGCATTGAGTTAGCGAATGGAGCCGGGGCTGCCAGATGGCAGGTGCGGGTTCGAGCATGGGATTGTGAGGAGCAGCAGGAAGCTACGAAGGGTTTCCTTTGTCTATCCAAACAAAAAGAAGAATCTAGGTAGAACTGTAATGCTCGTCCTTCTGGCAGATTGTTTCCCAAGGTTGTAATACTCTATTGCATGACTAAACTTCCCCATGAATTGCAAATAGAAATATTCTCATCCACTCACCTGCTCCTGACTGTCTAATGCCCTTGCACTCCTGACTGTCTAATGCCCTTGCATGATTCATCTCTTCAGTGCGCACACTTTTCCAACTGATACATTATCCCTTCCTACCCCTCCGCTTGATCAGCATGCACCTGTGTATACCAGGCGCTCGTTCAACATAACCATTTCATGTTGCAATGCTACATATTCTCCACTCCCGCACATTTCCACTCATGTCGCTTCGTCGCATCTCCTTCCCTCCATTACTTCGATCCTCTGCATGCGTCTCCCGCCATCCTCTCCCACTACCCTTCCACCCCACCGACCTCACCACCCTAGCATTACTACCCCACCTCTAATAGTAAACCTCCCGACACCTGTTCAGATACCAGGAGGTTTACCACCCCTACAAGTTTATACAAAGTACCCCCCGTCTCCCTTACATTTCCATCGTGACCGCTGGATGGAAGTGTTTCAATATGGATTCGAGGGTAGGGGTATACACCCTACCCTATGAATCATGGGCTCTTGAGGATGTAGACCGCTCGATTCCACGTATGGGGTGGGTGATCATTGCGAATACAAGGGGTGGGGACTCGGGGACTCTGTGTGAGTAAAAAGCTTTTGGGGTGGCAGATGTTAACAGGAAGGGTGGGGTGGTGCAGATGGGGTGGTTCAACCCATGGGGCTGAGGGCCTTGGTACGGGTGTGGCAGATTCACTAGGGGTGGGGAGGTACTCGCAGGGTTGGGGAAGGTAGGGTGGTCACCTGCATGGTGAGTCATCGGGGACCTAGGCTCCCTAGCTGGTATTAGGAAAGCCCTATTCAGGTTCTAGCAGTCACCCGAAAAGCATAGGGAGGTCTATGGAAGCTCGGAATAAAACAATAATAGTTGTACGAGTTCATTGTAGGACGTAGGATCTTTCTAGTACCCCTTCCTATCTATATAGAATCTTATTAGGCAGTACTGGGTACAAACTGGGGGGTGGATAGGGTAGGGACGGTTGGCCCGCCGGCTCCGGACAAGGTGGCATCGGGCCCGGAGGATGACAGTCTTTTAGTCACTGAATCCTGCTTCGCCGGCTGGATTCCGGCAAAAATATAAGATGGTTTAGTCAAATTTGTAGAAGAGGGGGTCGCTATCTGTGGGGTGGGGGTCATTTTATCTGCAGGGAGGGGGTGGGTTAATCTTGAGAACTGAAAACAGAGGGTGGGGTGGTCAGAACAGAAATGGCAGGAATGCGCAGCAGGCTGGTAGGTCGCTAGTGCGTAAGAGAGAGGAGGAGGAGCGCGAGAGGTATCATGAGAGAGGAGAGGACGATGATGCGAGGAGAAGATAGCTGCTGAAAGATCATCCCCCCCCTGCCCACCCGCACCATCACGTGTTGGGTTCTCAAGCAGGGAATTTCAGACCTTTTGGTGGCAACGAGGATCGAGATCGTAGCGCTTCGAGGATCGCTGATACATTTGGTGCCAGAGGCCGAGCCGCGCATGATGAGGAAGTGCTCATAGGCGATTGGAGATCTGACGAGCCTGACGATGTTGGGGTTCAATCTGTTTGGGCGCATTTCAAAGTTTTTGTTCGATTCAAGGGTAAGTTGCAGTTGGCCTACCACAGTGACCATCTAATGTTGAACTGATTGCGTTCAAGGCATCGGGAGGTGTGAGCAGCCATCTTCCTGAATTCAACGAGCATGAAAAGGATCTCGTCAAGCTGCTCCACAATCTTGAGCGATCAAGGTCTCACCTGCAACGGCTTGAAAGTTCCGGGTACTCGGACCATCTGGACCAATGTTAGTATGATTGTTTCCCGCAGGTCGAAGGGGGATATGGTGATCACAGCGCAAGCAGATGTGATTTCTCTGCAGCAAGAAGTTATCGCCGCGTTGCAGCATGTGAACGTAGATGTCCTTGTTTGGAGATGGAGAGGTTCATTGTTTCTCAGGGATCTTCGCACGGGCATGAGAAGGAAGAGCCTGTTCAGCCCACGAATGTGTCGGCTCATCCCAGAAGACGCAGAGGTTGACTGGATTCGGTTTGTGCGAGCATGTCTCCACATAACTATGTGCTTGTTGGACTCTACAGGCGCTGTCAGTTCTGAAAGCATGGGGCCAGTTCTGGTTTCGGCATCAATATCTAAAGTTGTCATCCCGAAGGTGGAGCAGGAGAAGCAGAAGCTAGCTTCTGTTCTCAAAGAGATGGTGATCTTCAGGTGATTCTACCTCCTTGCCTCCTTGGATCCGATTTCACTTAAAACTTGTTGTGACCTTCGACTTGGCAGTGACGTGCACGATGAAGACATCCATGCTCTGGTAGATGCGTTCGCGCCGGAATGGTGTGCGGCAGAGACCGTGATCATGCGCAAGGGAGACATGGGCGACAAGTTCTACATCGTTGACAAAGGAGTGTGTGATTGCTTCGTTGCGAGGTAGCACTACCTTGCCGGAGCTCCTTGGTCGACTGACTTTCTGCGTCACGACAGTGCAGAAGGCGGGTCAATGCTCATATGTACAGTGACAGAGGGCAAAGGCGTTGGAGAACTTGCCCTTCTCTACAATGCCCCCCGGGCCGCGACCGTAGTGGCAAGAACCGATTGCTACTTGTGGTCTTTGGACCGGGGCACGTTCCAGTGCCTTGTGCTGTCTGCCACCGCCCGGCGACGGAGACAGTACAAAGAGTTCCTTCGCGGCGTACCCATCCTGTCCAACCTGACGGCGGAGGAGCTTGCGAAGGTGGCAGACGTGATGGAAGCCAAGTGGTTCGAGGGAGGAGAGTACATAATTGAACAGGGGGAGGACGGTGATACCATGTTCTTCATCGAGGAGGGTTCGGCCATAGCCACCAAGAATGCCGGGCCGGGCAGGCCCTCTAAGAAACTGATGGATTTCTCCAAGGGAGACTACTTTGGTGAGCTAGCACTGATCCGCAACGAGCCGCGAGCAGCCAACGTCATCGCAGTGAGTCGGTGCAAGGTCTGCATCATTGACAAGCAAGCCTTCGTTCGGCTCCTCGGCCCTTGCCTGGAGATCATGAGCCGCAGGATCCACCTGTACGAGGCGTTCTTGGACGAGGAGATCGTGCCTCCTTGCCTTGACTCGATCTTCCAGTGCGATCTCAACCTGCACCTCAACGCAGAGATGGACCCGGAGGGGCCGCAGCCTCCAAGGGCGAGGAGGAAGGCTGTCAGCGCAGCTCCCATCCAGATCAATCTGGCCCTGTGCTCTGAGCTGTCTTTGAACCTGACTGACGAGGACAAGGTCAAGCTCAAGAGTCTACTCAAGAAGATCATCCTCTTCTCTCACCTCACTGACTCCGAGCTCGACTCCATGGTCAGCGCGTTCTTCGAGGTGGAGAAGAAGGCCGGAGACGTCATCATCTCCCAGGAGGAGGAGGGCGACAACTTCTACATCGTGGACTCTGGGGAGTGCGACATCTACGTCACGAAGAAGTCGGAGACTCGCCTGGTGGAGTGCGCGAGGGCGGGCGACTACTTTGGGGAGCTTGCGCTGATGTACAACTGCCCGAGGCTTGCGACGGTACGGGCCCGGACCAACGTGAAGCTTTTCGCGCTAGGGCAGGAGATCTTCAAGCACTTGCTCTGCTCGGCAGCGCAGGATCGGAGGAAGCAGTACGAGTCTTTCTTGCAGAACGTGCCGATCCTGAAGAGCCTGACGGCGGAGGAGCGGGGGAAGATCGCGGACGTGCTTGTGCAGACAACCTACGCAGACGGCGAATACATCATCAAGGAATTTGATTCTTGTGCAGACACTTTCTTCATAGTGTACGAGGGGGAGGCGATAGCGACGAAGAGCGCGGAGGGAGCGGTGAAGGAGGTGATGAAGTACATGAAGGGGGACTACTTCGGAGAGCTGGCGCTACTGAAGCATGCGCCGCGAGCGGCGAACGTGGTAGCGAAGGGCAGGTGCACCGTTGTGAGCATTGACAGGGCGTCGTTCAATCGGCTGCTGGGCTCTTGCGATGAGATTCTGAGGAGACACTGGCGAACTTATGAGCAGAACTCGTCTTCTGATAGTGATTCTGACTCATACAGGGATCCGTTTCCCATGGGCCCTTTGACGCTGACGAGAAGGGGAGCGGTCAGCGCCTCGCCGTCCCTTCCGACTATCACGGACTTCCCGTCCAGCCCGAAGAGCTCGTTCCAACGGCTGCAGCTGTCGATCTCACTCAAGAAGATCATCCTCTTCTCTCACCTCACTGACTCCGAGCTCGACTCCATGGTCAGCGCGTTCTTCGAGGTGGAGAAGAAGGCCGGAGACGTCATCATCTCCCAGGAGGAGGAGGGCGACAACTTCTACATCGTGGACTCTGGGGAGTGCGACATCTACGTCACGAAGAAGTCGGAGACTCGTCTGGTGGAGTGCGCGAGGGCGGGCGACTACTTTGGGGAGCTTGCGCTGATGTACAACTGCCCGAGGCTTGCGACGGTACGGGCCCGGACCAACGTGAAGCTTTTCGCGCTAGGGCAGGAGATCTTCAAGCACTTGCTCTGCTCGGCAGCGCAGGATCGGAGGAAGCAGTACGAGTCTTTCTTGCAGAACGTGCCGATCCTGAAGAGCTTGACGGCGGAGGAGCGGGGGAAGATCGCGGACGTGCTTGTGCAGACAACCTATGCAGACGGCGAATACATCATTCGGCAGGACGAGGAGACGTCGGACACTTTCTTCATAGTGTACGAGGGGGAGGCGATAGCGACGAAGAGCGCGGAGGGAGCGGTGAAGGAGGTGATGAAGTACATGAAGGGGGACTACTTCGGAGAGCTGGCGCTACTGAAGCATGCGCCGCGAGCGGCGAACGTGGTAGCGAAGGGCAGGTGCACCGTTGTGACCATCAACCGCCACAGTTTCACCAGGTATGGGGAGGCAAGGAAACAGAGAGGAGGAGAGAGGAGGAAGCTTGTGTTGATGGAGAGGGGAGGAGTGTGGAAGGGTTGTAGTTGGAGATGATGAGAATTTCTGGATGGAATGGTTTGAGATGAGTTGGGGAAATGGTGGAGTGGGCGGAGGGAGGAGGGAGGGGGATGGGTGTGAGGAGAGGGGGAGGGGAAGTGAAGGACGGACAAGTCTCCTTGATGCCCGAGCTGATGACATGCGATGCAGACTGTTGGGTTCCTGCTCGGAGCTGCAGCAGCGACACTACGCATGAGGTTCAGCAGATGGCTGGCATTCAATCGCAAAGCTTGTTGAAGTCAACGCTGCACTGATGTGCAGGTGAGGTCTATCAGTCTCAAGATCCCAGCCTTCCCGCGGCTGACGAGCTATGGGGGGAGGGGAGGAGGAGGAGGAGAGCTGCTGGATGCGACCGGGGCGCGCATCTTGGATGTGTGTTGATGTTCTAGTCAGTGAAGAACCTTCTCCTGTCGTTCCTGCGCCGCTCGTTGGGTGTCGACATGCACCACTTGATCCTGCCTCCTTCACAAGACGCGCCAGAGGTGCAGAGAGGAGCAGCAGCAAGGCAGGGGGAAGGGGAGGAGGACACTGGAGGAAACAGTGGGGAGGACCTCCGTCGCGCCGCTCACGACACGACACCATGGTGGTCGTCAGCAGGCAAGAGGACACGGTCGACAAACCTCTTCATCGTCTCGTAGTATCCCCGAGACAGGCAGGTGCTGTTGTGCTTGCCCTGCACGCCCATCACACTAGGAGGAGGTCAAAGGACCTCAGGGTCTCACCTTGGGGAACGCCGCGAGCTCTCGCCCCTCGGACTGGACGGCCGCCTTGTACAGCGCCGTCATCATCCAAGGAGGAACGATCTCGTCCGCTCGTCCTGACAGGAACAGCATCGGCCGGCTGATCTTGGGGATGACCTGCATCGAGTCCCACTTGTTGCGCATCGCCCGGATCATGTACTTACTGTACGCTGGAGACAAGTGCTTGACCAGATCATCGATGCTAGTGAAAGTGTTCTCCACTATGATCGCTCTTATCTGATCCTCCCTCCTCGCAGCCAGCTCCAGCGCCACCGCCCCCCCCAGGGACCGACCGAATAGGAAAATCTGGCTTGGATCCACAACGTCTCGCCGCAGGAGCAGGTAGTCCAGCGCCGCCTCCGCGTCCATGATCAGCCCCCGCTGGCTCGGCGTCCCCTCGGACATGCCGTACCCGCGGTAGTCGACCAGCATGATGTTGGCCTTGACCTTCTGGAACATCCCGAGTGCGTCGTAGAGCATGTGCGACACGTTGCAGGCGTTGCCGTGGAAGTGAATGATGGTGGGCGAGCTTTTCGCATCCTTCCTCTTGATCAGCCACCCGTGGACGACCTTCTTGTCCTTGGTCGTAATCTCCACGTCTTCGTAGTTGGGCATGTAGAAGTCTCTTGGCGTCTTGGTCAGGACGCGGCTGGTCGGCGACGCATACAGCACCTTCCCCTCGAACATGGACGTGAGCATGGAGAGAAAAGAGTGGCGCATGGAGGTGTAGATAGGCGAGTTGTGCGCTGATGGTATGTGGACAGCGGAGCTGGAGCCCGTGCCCTCTACCTCTGTATCCTTCAAGTGCTGGTCGACGCAATTCCAGTATAGGCTGGCAAATGCCATCTTAGCTAGAAGCCTTCCCACTGACCTGTTCTGTCCTAGTACCCTGCTGCAAACGAGCCGTCAGACAGAATATGTGGCAGTCCGAGCTCTGAGCAAAGATGTCCCTCCCTCCCTCCCTCTCCCATTCTCTCTCTCTCCCTCCCTCCCTCCCCTCCCCTCCCCTCCCTCTCCCATTCTCTCTCTCTCCCTCCTTGTAGGGCGGATGCATCCGATGGGGTTGAACGCGCAACATCTGCTGCTGCTCGTCCAGTACATGTGTCAGATCCCGGGGAACTCCATAAGTTAATATGAAGCGACCGAACGGCTTGTGTTCGCTTTGCTTGCAGAGATCTTTGCCAAGTGGTGCAAATGGATGATGGTGACGGGACTGAGTTTGGCTGTCAGATCCTTGAAATTTGTTTGCACCAAAGAATTGTTGAATTTTCTTGGTCCTATATGACGAGGATCCATGGGTGTTGCGCGAAGAAAGCTGGTTGAGTTTGCTTGTCGTGGGGGAGCTTGTTCTGATCTCGAGCGATCAGCTTCCTATCGGAATTGATCTTCTTCAAAAGACTGTCCAAAAATCCGATTGTATCGAATGATTTCAATGGATTGCCTTTCTCTTGTTCTTGAATCAATAGTGCGCAAAGGTCGACCAGATTTGATCAAAAACCCCGATCAC
>NW_005434567.1:14730-26279 GCF_000315625.1 Guillardia theta CCMP2712
GCGCCCGCGCCGCCAGACGCCGCGGTATTATCAGCCAGCGCCGCGTCCGGGCGCGCCCGCGGCCCCGCGGCGCCGGCCGCGGCCCGGGGCCGGGCCCGGGCCGCCGGGGGCGGTACCCGGCCGTCCGAGGCTCTCAGTGACTAGTCACCGTACCGTACGGCAACTTTCACTGAGTTTCGGCGCCGGCCGACTCTAGTAGACCGGCGTACGGTGACTGTCTTCAAGTAGTGCTCCGAACGTTTTAAGTCAAGTTAAAGGTCCGATCACGGTACGAGGACCCAGTGGCAATCAGGAGAGGCGGCGAGCCTGGGAGGCTCCGACACAGTGATCGGACGCCGACTCACAGAAGCTGAGTCGACTCAACGGTCTCGGCGAGCCTCTCAGAGTCTCGGAGCACAGCCCGGCTCAGCTGTGGCACTCGGCGGCGCGCCGCACTGCCACACTGACATGCCGCGGCGGGCAGGGCCGCCCCGCCGGGCTGGAGACGGGGGCCGCACCGTACCGTCGTAGTACTGCCTTTGTCCTCGTACTGATTTTTAACTTAACTTTGAGTAAAAAGTTCAAACTGCCGTAACGGATGTTAGTAATGCTCCTCATCATTGATCTGGATTCCGCCGGGCGGGCAGTGACTGTCCGATTAAACTGGCAAGTGATTTGAGTGCTTGCGACTTTGATCTGTTGTGATTTACTTGTGACTTGAAACAAACTGCGGCTCTGTACTGGGATCGTCTGTAAATAAACCTTACAACACCACCTTCAATCTGTCCAACCCGCCGCACTGACGCATCGAAGGAAACTATCCCCTATTCTCGATATGGTCGAAAGCATCTTTGAACAACTGTCCCATCTCCATGCTCCATTGCCCAAGTGCCTCTTCGTGTACCCAGGAGCTCGATGTGACTTCCTTCGTGTCGTCAAGCATCACATCACTCACATCACTTTGTAGCTGGTTTTGTGTGCGAGCATTCTTCTTCGCTTGCGATCGAGCAAGGGCAACGACTACCTCTTCCCTCCCTGTCCCAACCCTTGGTCTCAGGCGCGAGTAAGGCCACTTTTGGATGCCCAGTCGCCGGCAGACGTGCTTCATCGTCGTGATAGAGAAGCCCTGAGACGAGATGTTAGAAGAGAGGAGGAGAAACCGACGACGCCGCGTCGGCGATCTCGACAACGTACCAGCAAGTCAGCAGCTTCCTGTTGTCGCATGACGAACAGGCTCTGGATGAAATCGACCGTGAGTTCTGAAGTTTTCTTTCTTCTGTTGCTTTTCATTGTCGCGGTATCTTGGAGGTAGGGCGGACTAGTACTGGCGGCGCTATCCATGACTAGATCTGGCTCGCTGCAGAGAACGTATCTGAATTGACCGATCGTGCAATCCAAGAATACTTGGGGGGGTACACTAGGAAAGCGAGGGAGAATGAAGTAGGTATTGCGTTACAAAGACAAGGAGGGAAGGAAAGAGCAAGATTGCACGGAGGGGTGCTTCAGGACCGAACTTTCAACTTCACGCGCCAGCGGGAGAAAGTACAGGCGAGAAGAGGGCAGCGGCTGAACTCACGAAGAGCAGTCAAGTCGCAAGAAGGGCAAGCAGCGCAAGAGGGAGGAGAGCGGAGGGAGCGGAGGGAGCGGAGGGAGCGGAGGGAGCGGAGGGAGCGGAGAAGGGTGGGGGGGGTGCGGAAGGACACGGGGCGGGGAGATGCGGAGTGTGTAGTAAAGTTGGTAGCTTGTGGTCGTCGTAAAAGCCTGGAAAAGGCATTTTGATTATCGAAAAGACTTCTTTTCAAGAAGTCAACCGATCGATTGGAGTAAAAATGTCTGACTAGAGGTGGGCATCCCCAGGGGGCGGTGGGGGTTATTCGGAACAATGAACCATGGTGTAGGTACACGACAACCAGCCGGATACAGGGGTGGTGTCGATGCTCCAGGGGTCAGATAACCAGCTCGGATGATGACCAACCAAATAGGTGGTAGCATATCGGTCAGTTGGGGTGGGGTGGTGGTAGGGGTATGCTTTTCAGGAGATGTAAGGGGTAGTGACCACGGGGGGTGTGCCGGTTGAGATGAGCAACTAGTACATTCAGTAGGGTTGTGACCCTCTGCGTAGTGTACATACGGTTCCTAGGACCTACTGAGGACACGTTGCCCTCGGAGGAGCAAAATAAAAATTTGGAAAAGCGGAAACTAAAAAAAAAAGAATAAAAAAAAAGGGAAGAGAACAACCAAGTATGCAGATTCGTTAGTTAGCACATAGAACGTGCGCGCGCGCGGGAGGGGAGGGAGGATAAAAGGAGAGAGGGAGGGAGAGGAGTAGCAGAAATATCGCCCTGGCTGAAGGAGGGTCATTTGAAGGAGGGAAGGACGGAGAGGATGAGGGCGGTCGAGCATGGTTGTTTGGTATGGAAGTGGAGGCCGGGGCTGGAAGTTAGACCCGTGCTGCATGTTGGAGGGCAGATGAAGGGAAGAGCCGGAGACTTTCATGAGACTTTCATGCAGATTCAGATAAGATGAGCATGGTTGAGTGACGAGGAACTGAGAGGAGGAGAATGAGGAGCTAGTTGATGGTTGCCTGTTGAGAGCTGAAAGAGTCGCTGCCACCATTTGCTCTCAATTTCTCGCGTCGAATGATGCAGGAAAACTTTCCTTGGTCGCAATAGATGTCGCTGCTGAGGGATCGAATTTTTTCGAATGCTTGCTGCTCGGTTCATGACGTGCAAGTGGACTACGAATACCTTTTGCTAAGAAACGCCGATGTCGTCTCCACTGACGAGGGTGTGTGGTTAATGCTGCCATAAGCATTGTGATCTAGCAGTAAAAGTAGAGGAACTTCGAGCCGAGATTGACTTGTTCCATTTGCTGCTCAACTTTGGCATTTTGACCAACAGTGTACAAGAGATCATGTTCAAGAGGTCTGTCTGTGCAGGGCTAGCGGAATATGAGATGTAGGTGCTGAACTGACGCAGCAAACACGCAGGCAGCTGCTTCCATCTTGTCAAAGGACTTCTGGTTACTGTCAATTACCTTTGATCAGCATTATCTAGGCTCAGATCAGTTCTTGAATAATGTCATTGATGCCTACGAGTGTACGAGAGCAAACTCAGTGTTGTGTACTCCTTGCTGCTCTATAGTTCTCTCGCACCATAAGCTCGTTTGTATCTCCCATGGAGCGCTCTTTCGTTTGTCAGGGCCACAATGTCGCAATGGTCAAGTCACTCTTGAAATTGCGTGCCTGCCCTTCAGACGTTGTGAGTTGCAGGGTGTCAACACGCGAACCGAAGTCCACCTCACGTGAGTTTCAGGAGGTCAAGTGGCAGTAGCTGCCTGCCTGCCTGCCTGCCTGCCTGCCTGCCTGCCTGCCTGCCTGCCTGCCTGCCTGCCAAGCTGCCTCCCAGTGCCTGCAGTGCTTCCCCCGGGAGTCCCGGCTGCCTGCAGTGCCGCAGTTGCCTGCCTGCCCGGCAGTCACTGTGAGCCTGTGCCTGGCCAGTTAGGTACTGACGGTGTAAACTTGCAGAACCGTTTTCAAGTTTGCGGCACTGTGTGCACAACGGTCACCGGCAGCCGCCGCCCGAGTGACGGCCCGTGCCGCGAAGTAGTACTTATCATTCTAGTCAGGCTCCGAGTTACTTTCAGCCTCTGCGACTGAATCAAGCCGCCAGTTCACGGTGGCCGTGTTGCCAACATCAACTTCCCGGTCCCCGGTGCCAGTGACTTCCGAGTTCGGAAATCTGCCGCTGGCGGCCGCCGCCGGGCCCACTGAGCCCGGCCGCCGCCCGGTCACACGGTGGCCCGGCCTGGGTTGCCGTTCCGGCTTTTTGTCCGATCAGCGCCCGGGCCGGGCCGCGTGCGGGGCCGCGGGTGCCCGGCCGGCCACGCCGCGGCGGCGGGCCACGGCGTGACCGGCGTCACGCCGGCGTCTGACTCTGTGAGTGAAGTAAGAGTCACGGCCGCGCCTGAGTCGGCCCGTTGGTGACGGCGTCCGAGGCCGCTGCCCGCCCCGGGCCCCGGCCGCGAGAGTACGGTAACTTCTCAGTTACTGAGAAGTTGAGTAACTTCTCAGTTACTCAAAGTTAAGTTAAAAATCAGTACGAGGCCCAAACTGGGAGGAGGCCGCAAGTTGACTCAGTGACCCGGCTCAGCCGCCACTGCCGTATGGGCTGACCGGCGTCAACCGTGCCAACTTGCCTTCCGAACTGTCGCACTCTCCGAGTCGCTGTCTTTTCTCTTCCGACTGAAGGCTCGCCCGGCCGTTTGGCCCGCCTGTGCGACAGTGTCAGGGTCAAGCCTCCTTCGGACTCTCCGAGTCCGGGACTCCCGGACTCAGTCCCGGACTTCAGGGCCTGATTGTCCTCCGACTCGCCGTAGTACTGATTTTTAACTTAACTTTGAGTAAAGGTCGCACTCAGCCGGCCAAACGGCGAGTACCGTCAGTAGTACAGTGCGGACTCCCCGGATCAGTGGCGGGCATCGGAGTGGGCCGCTGAGCCCGGGCCGGGCCCTCAGGCTCTGGCACTCAGTGCACGGTGACCGGACCGTGCTGGCCTGCGATAATCCGGCAACAATCATTTACATCATTTTTGTCCCTAACAGGATCGTTTCCTACGGTTTCCCCTGGCAGCGGTACCTAACGGCTCCCGCATGCTGAGAGGAGGAGCGGGAGACTGGACGGAGGAGGAGAAGAGAGGATCAGAGATGTCGTCCTGACGCCCTCAGACCTTCATCAGGCTCATCACATTCGGGCTGCTTGCTGGGATACTCTCATATCTTCATCCTTTTCCTTACCAAGACATATCGTCCTCCGCTCCTTTGGTTTAGACGGAGAGTTGCAGTTCAGCGTACGAGACACACCTGGCCGAGATCTGAAGCCGGCCATGCCGAGTTCCATGCTGATGCGCTACCGCCCACCTCTGACTGGGCTTGAGTCCCACCTATCAGGGTTGGACGTGCTCAGGTGAAATGCGAACTTTGCTCAACAGGAAAACCTGACGATGCATCGGTGGTCAGGAAGAAAGATTTTGATCACAAGACAGAGCTGCACAAGAGCAGGTTGAAGAACATGAAGCCAATGATTGATAACAAACCCCCGGCGACGACAAACATGAAGCATTTGCAGTTCAACCGGAAAAAGCGAGAGATGGACTTCCAGCGGTACAGCGCGATCGAGAAGGAGAACTTCCGTCTCCTCGACAAGATGAGCAGAATCATGGTCAGGAATGCAGCAGATTCCGTCTTTGGAGAGCACACAAATCTAAACTGCCCTGCGCTGGACGGTGAACGTGCCAGGAAGAGAAGGAATGACAAGCTCATCGAGCAGAATCAGCTGATTGGACGGAGATTGCGGGAAGCAAAGCCATATTACAGCTTGGCAGAATGGGATAAACACACAAACAGGACACACAGTCTCATGTCTCACATCTGTAAATACCCCAACCAGGTGAGCAGGATGCAAGAAATAGTTTTCCCTTCACCTTACGACGTTTAAGGTCTTCCCCGCTCGTGACTCCTTCCACTCCTTAACCGCCAAAGATTCACATGACGAGCTCGACGTAGGGAAAGAAAGCCTTCGAAGTCGTGTCTCTGGTGAGACTTTCGTTGCACTCCCTCCTTCCTTTCCACTCCCTCCCACTGCATTGTCGTTGTTGCCTCTTCGACCGTCTTAGTCTCGCCCTCCTTCCTCCCTTCCCTCCTTCCTCCCCTCCCTCCTTCTACCGCCGTCCTGCCATGCTCTTTCACTCACTGACAGCATGGTGCAGAAATGTCATCCGGGAGCGGGCACACCAAAGTTCTGCGGTGAAGCTTCAGCACATCAGCCGCCGTCTGAACGCCTCACTTGCTTGTGCAGGAGGAGGCCACTACCTTCGCTCAACTCACACAAAGGCCCAAGGTCTGCTCGGTCGCCTCATCTTCCTCCCTGCCATACTGAGAGTGGGATAGGAACAGGAATGGAGCAGAATCGGCACCGCCGATCCTGGATGGAGGTTGAACCCATCGACCTTTCCTTCCGATTTCTTGCTCCCCCCTCCCGCTCCCGCGCCCCGCATTGTTCAGTATCGTCTTCTCCTCCACGACCTGACTCGCTGTGTGATGTAGACGCCGACAAACTGAACGACCTGCATGAATCTGCAGCTGCCAACGCCAAGGTGCCGTCTTCTTCATGTCACAGAGTAAGTGCTCGGTTGACGCCACAAGTCCAGGGTGAAGAAGGGAGGGAGTCTCAAAGAGAAAAGGAGCGGTCAGCAACTACGGGGGACGTTGACCTGAGTGCGATGGATCAGAGCAGGGAAAGTGCGTCGTACTCGTTCGAATTCGAGGTGAAGAGTGATCTCACTGCCTGCGGCACCATCGCCGACTCTTCAAAGAGTACGTTCTCACCGTTCAATGAGCAGGGGGACTCGAAGATCGAAGACTAGAGTTGGTTGGTGCTGGTGGCACACGGAGCGCGGCACTGGTTGGATCAGGATGATGTACTGTAGAACTCAACTAAAACACGGACCGTCCGGTAAGACTTTTCAATCCGACCCGGTCACGTCGGCCAAGCCGGGACTCCGCCGACTCGCCGAGTCGGGACTCATGATGATGACGGAGTCACGGGCCGGTCACCGTACGGTGACGTGCCACCCGGTGACCGGGTGCGGGCCAGGGCCCGGCCGGGCCACCGCGGCACTGCGGCATTCAACTGAAAAAGTGATTGACCGACGGCGTGATCCGGCGGCCCGGCGCCGCTCTGCCAAGTTATCTGAGGCTTGAATCACACTGTTGACGGAGCCTGAGTACGGTCCGACGGTCGCCGGACGGTCCGATGGCGGCCCACGGCGGGCTGCCGCGACCGGGCATCCGATGATCGGAGCGGCCGCCCGGCCGCCGGTCAGCTGCCGCGGCGACTGCCGCGCCAAGCCTGACGTGATCGGCGTAGGCTGGGCTAGTCGGCTGGCGCGGGCCCCGGCGTCACATTGAAACTAAGTTGACACGCCCGGCCGGCCGCGCGGCCCCGGCCCGTTCCAGTGATCAAATGTTCTGTGTACAGAACATTTCTTTTCGTTTCTCTGCTGTGGGGTGGTGGGGTCAGTATCCCAAGTACCCCTAGTGTTAGGACCCCTGGTGTTAGGACTTTTGATTGTAACCCTACCTGTACCATTCAAATTGATCACCCTACCCCTTGAAAATTATTCCTGTTTCCTCCACCCCCTTCAACACTATCACAGTACCCCCCATTTTTCCGGTTGATGTAGCCAGGTATATGCAATGTACCTAGATTATCGATGGACCCACCCTCGTGTACATGTGTAAATTGCAAACCCTACCCCATAGTTCCCAAGGGTACCCTGAAAACTTTACCACCCACCCGTACAATTTCCTTGTGTTTCCACGGAGGACCCTACCCTACCCTCAGTCTAGTACAAGTACCCTACCACTGGACTCCAGTTCTCGATGTCTTAAAACACGGTGTTGCACCCCTGGTACCCACCTTCAATCCTGTGACTGACTCATGTACCCGTACCTTTATGTACCCCTACCCCCAGACTTTGTTGATGACCCTGGAAAGTTACTCAACGCACCCTCAAGTCTGTTTGATTTCTAATATTGGAAATTGGAATGAAAATACAGTCAGAAGTTCAACTTGAAAGGGGTATTTTTACCAGAATATTTTGAAAGTTCAGACCATTTTGAGCAGACCATTTTTTTGATTTGAAATCACGGGTAGGGTAGTCTAATTGCAACGAGGTACCTCTAAATTGAAATCTGTACCCCATTTCCATACTACCCTACCCCACCGAATCACTACCCCACCTGCATTTCCGTGCTGATTCTATGCCCCACACAAGCGCCATGCATGGGAGAGGGCAACAGAGCTGGGGAGAGGAGGAAGAAGAGGACCGAAGAGAATGGCATGAGCGAATCAGGACACATCATGCGCAGGGAGTGGGTGCAGAGCTAAAACCGATGGGAGAAGACGGGATACAGAGAAGAGCGGGGAGATGATAGTTCGAGTCAGGACTCCCAACTGAATGAAAGGGAAGCAGGTGTATTCCTGACAGAGGGAGGGAAGAGCAAACTTGAAGGAGAGGAGAGGGAAAAGAAAATGCGAACGTTGAACAATACACAGAAGAGATGAGTGAGTTGGATGTATTTGCGACGCCCTCGTTGCAGTGGGTTGCAGCTGCGACTTATCAGGTCGTCGTGGGTAATTGGGAGCAAAACCGCTGGCTGCTGATATGAATATCTCTGATTAGTGTCCTGCAGCCTGCTGCGCAAGAGTAGAAACCTTTATGGTAAAAGAACAGGTTATTGCTGTAGAAGTTTGTTGTCAGAAGAAAAATCCGTTCTTTTCAAGCCCCCTTTGATTCTGCTAGGAGCGAAAGAGCTTTCGCTACAGGATTATTGAGAGCAAGAGCAGTTCTCTGATTGGATCCTTGTCTAGTGATATTGATATTTTGGTTCACGAGAGCGTGGTACTAGAACTGCATGCTTGAAATTTTACTTTCGTGATTTTTCCTTGCATTTCTCGATTTTTCGAGATTATGTTGGCCACCTCCTGACCTATCCTACTGCAGATGGATTTGTTCCTAGCGAAGGGGTTGTAGCGAATCCGAACAAACACCTAACACGAATGAGACTGTCGTCGTGCAACCTTGCATTCTTGAGTCTGGGAGTTGTCCTGCTCTTCGACGTCCTCTGCGAAGGTTCCCCTAATATCAGCATGATTTTCGCTCGGCATGACCATGTCTCGCCAGGGTACGTCAACGTTGCCCATCATGCAGCATTGAGTGGAGTTGGGCGTGCTCAAATCAAGAAGAGCGTTGCGAGCAAGAGGCCCCGGTATGTCTTGGATTCAACCCACGCTCCTTCCCTCCCTCCCTCCCTCCCTCTCTTTCTCCCTCCCTTCCTCCCTCCCTCCCTCTCTCCCTGGTGCGGTTGATGTATCCCTTGACTAGCTGCTCCTCGTCCCGCAGATCTTCCAGCGTGCGCAACGTCTTCCTTCCACCTGGTGGAATTCCTCCAGTTGATGATGACTTTGAAGAGTCTCCCAAGAAGCAAAGGTCCCCCGCGTCCCCCGGGTTGATTCGACCGGGAGCGTGCCCAGTCTCACTCCCTCCTTGCAGGTCAGAGGCAGGAAGGCGGCAAAGTGAATGGGATGACAGGAACAGCCCGATCAGAGATTACCATCCTGGTCAGTACAGCGTGCAGCCCAATCGTGATGAAAATACTGTGAAAAGATGTGCCCTGTTGCGCGTCGCAGCCGTGCTGGCATCTTTCTGTATGTGACATGATACGATGTGTCATAATGAGGCATCTTTCCGTTTCATGTGGGATATCTTGCGACGTGTAGGAGCTGCATCATCTCAACTGTATCTACTTTGTCGTCCGTGCATGCAGTGTTGCACGATGGAGGTTTCCACCTCGCCCCTCTCACTTGTTGTACCCAGTGACAGGATCGAACCTCGCGAGCCCGGATGAGCTGAATGAGCTGCTAAGACCGACTGGACTTGACCGTCATCGGTATCCGATGCCCATGGCCTAGCGACGTGAACGCCTGAGTCACAGCAGGCTGAAACTTCATCCGGATGAAGCCTTCGGAGCGATCTTCAGGTCAGACTGCTCACTTATTGTCCTGTCGATCTCGGGTTATGTTCTGTTTTCGCTTTTGTCATCTTCCTTGAACCGTTTTCCCTTTACTTTCCTCACTTTCCCCTGGCGCTGGCAGGTTCGAAGGGGTCCTATCAGACACTCTTCCCATCCACAAGTCGGCCTGGACCAAGGTGGAAGAGAGAAACATCGATTTGTACCCAACTTCCTGAAAATCCCCCCGCAAAATTCCAACCTTTCAATCCGTCCTTCTGAACTTCTTCATGCGAAATCCGATCTTTTTGCCGGCCTAAAATTTCACCTGCCTAGGTTGCGGAGGAGATGAACTTGCGGATCCCCGAGGAGAACGATGTGAAGATGGCGATGACGATGCCGGCAGAGAAAGTGTGACATGCTGTCCTGCTCCTGATAGTTGTGAGACCGTGTGATCTGCGTCCAGGCGATTCAGAGAGTCATGTACTGGACTCAAGACTGGGGAGACACCAAGGTGAGGGAGAAGGATGTGATCGAGTTGTCATGCAGCAGCCAGCTCGCAGGGAGGGAGAGAGGAGCGAGAGAGTAGGAGGGGGAGAGGGAGGAGCGAGAGAGTAGGAGGGGGAGAGGGAGGAGGCAGGCAGGCAATGGCGCCTGACGATGCTTCGTTGCTCAGAGGATTGCTTTCCGCAAGGCCGAGCTCTTCTTCGAGTGCTGGCAGGTGAAACTCAAGCTCTGGCAGGGCCTGCGAGCTTGACAACCTGCCAGCAATACGATCATGCTTGTTTGGAGGAGACGAAGGAGTGGCTGGAGAAGCTGTACAAGGTGATGGCCATCGGGCACGATCTGCTCTGTCTCACAGTGATGTGGCTTGCGACAGGCCTCCATTCCGATCTGCGTCTGCTCTGAGATGGACGTCAACTCCCTCAACGTCTCGCTCACCAAGATGGTGTTCCTGCTTCCCCTCGCCTCTCTCCCCACCTGCTCACCCTCGTTGGCCCCTAGGGAATCTCGCAATATAGCATTGCGATGGTAACGGCTGAAGGTAATTGACTTGCCCTCCATCCTTTCAAGTCGCTTCCCACCCATACTCTTCCCTTCCCTTCCTTTTCCCGTTCTTTCCCCTCATTCTCCTTCCTCTTCCTCTTCCTCGTCCTCTTCCTCTTCCTCTTCCTCTTCCTCTTCCTCTTCCTTCGCTTCCCCTCCCTTGCACTCTCGTCTCCTATCACTTTCCTGCCGTTTGCTCCCTCTGTCACTCCACGTCCCTCCTTGCTCCGTCTACATTCCTCGCCCATTTCCCCTTCTCGTGTCTTACCTTGCTGGCAGATGACTGCGACACCCGAGCACAGATGTATCTCAGCGCAGCTCTCAAGCTGAACAGGTTTGACGTGCACGAAAAGCTTCTCTCTCCTTCACCTCTCTCCTGTCCTACCTGTCTGCTCCTGCTCCCCCCACTTCCTCTCAGCCTTCTCCTTCGCCTCGCCCTCGCCCCCCCCCCCCCCCCCCCCCTCTCCTTCCGATCAGTCTGCACCCGCTTCCTTGTCCTCCACCTCTTGCTGTACAATCACATCCTTATCTTGCACTCGCCTCATCGCTTCTCACTGCCATCATCGCCAGACCTCCTCAGTTCTGCGTGATCTTTGATGACGATCCGGAAAGCATCAGCTCCGCCCATGACATATCTGCTCAAGTGAGTCCTCCCCCTCATTCCCGCACTCTCGTATCCTCCTTCTCCACCCTCCTGCTCTTCCTTTCTCTCTTTCCCTCGTCCTCTCTCCTCTTCCCTCCTCCCCTCCTCCCCTTCCCGCATCCTCTCCTCCCCTTCTTCCCTCCTCCCCTCCTCCCCTCATCTTTCTCTTCCGCTGCCTTATTTTCTCTGCTTTCAGGTCGTTGCAGTTCTTGGCAGATACGCGCGATGGGAGCTAACGGGAGCAGACATGACCGTGTCCTCACTGGACGAGCTGGTGCTATCCGCTCTCTCCTTTTCCTGCCTTCTGCAA
>NW_005434567.1:27244-28329 GCF_000315625.1 Guillardia theta CCMP2712
TCCCTCCTCTCCCACCACCTTCCTTCTTTCTGTCTCCTGTCCTTTCCTCGTTTCTTGTTTTGGTCAGTGGGCAAGCCTTGCAGCCCGAGCTGGAGCTTGAAGTAGAAACGCAAACAGTGGTAAGCTTCGTGGATGAACCTACTTGATCATCATGATCTCTATCATCATCACCACCACCCTGACCGCCGTCGTCGTCGTCGTCATCATCATCATCTTCTTCGTCTTCGTCTTCGTCTTCGTCATCATCATAAACTTCTTCTTTTTCTTGTTCTTCTTCGTCGTCGTCTTCGTCGTCTTCGTCGTCATCTTCTCACTTTTCTTTCCGCAGAGATCGCGAGGGTCGAGATGGGGGCCGGACGAGGACGATCCATACGTTGGAGTCTATCGATGATGAAGCTAGAGAGGCTCAAAAGGGGAAAGTTGTGAATGATAACAAGAAACCAACAGGTCAAGTCACAAAGGTCAATGTCCGATCTCATATATCAAGTGTTAGTTTTCTCCTTGACGGTGCATACTCTTTGTGCCGCCGTGACTCAGTACGGTCAGTGTCCCAGTCCGGTTGCCAGCCAAGACCGGGCGAGTCAACGCTGTTGACTGCCATGCTCGGAAGCACTGTAGCCTCCCCCCGGGGCCGCCCGATACATAGTCACGCCCGGAGATGGCGGCAAATTTCCGCATGGGGTGGCCGTCCGGTCCCCATCTGGCTGGGACAGAGTCGGAGAGTCAGCCAACCGTACGGTGATCCGATGTGGCATCCGATCGGACGCCGGGCGGCCGGGCGCGGGGGCGGGCCCCGCGCTGCCACTGACCGATTGATGAGTCCGTCACACTGAGTGATCGGACGGCAGCCCGGGTCCCCACGTCCGGTCCGACTCATAACTCGGCCCATTCAGCCGCACGGCGACTCAAAAGGCCTTAGTTGAGCGCGGGCCGGGCCTCCTCGCGCCGTGACGGTCGGACTCTCCTCCGACTCACACTTGGCTGTCGGCGGCGCCGGCCGTGATGCACTTACGGTCACTGTGGCACACGTCACACTCGGACACCAGATTCCGTCCGCCGGCCGATCCTCAGGGCCCGGCCTCGTA
>NW_005434567.1:28609-32171 GCF_000315625.1 Guillardia theta CCMP2712
GGGTGGGTGGTAGATGGAGTTGGACGGGGGTGGGGGGTACCAGGCTCCGAGTCGGAATCAAATTCAAGGGGTAGTGACCTATAATAAAGTGGGGAATGAGAGGGTGTGGGGTACTTGCATGGTATCTGCTTGTGAGTTCGCAAGGGTGGGTGGGGGTCAGGTGTACAATTGACCGGTGCTTTCAGGGCTCACTCAATACAACTCTACGCCCGCCCGGCGACTCGATGACGATTCCTGGTCAAAAGGGGGGTGGGGGTCATAGGGGTGTACAGCTCTTCTAGCCTGCTCTGGACCTCGCGGGAGTGAGGGGGGTAGGGGGGTACATGGGATCATCGATCGCCTCGGAAGTTTCGGGGGGGTTGGTAAAAAGGTGGGGTAGTCCATGTTCCAGGGTAAGGTGGGTCATCAGAGACAGAGATTACGTACTGTCACCGTACCGGTGGTCATGACGCAGTGCTCACCACCGGGTGATCTGCGGCGACACCCCAGGGGTACATAGTTTGCTGACAGGTTCAACGTTCCAGAGGGGTACTAAACTCAGGAAATGTGGGAGGTAGGGGTTCCTGGTACGTATCAGGAAGCGATCGAAGGAGGAGGGTGGGGGCCAAGTAAAAATGGGTACTTGAGCTGGGTGGGTAGGGTCCTGCCGTGGCTCTTGGGTCGAAGGGTAGGGTACTTAGATATGAGCCATGGGGGTGCAGATAGTCCCCGGGTAGGGTTATAGCCCGCAAGTGCAGTCGCAACGTTCTAGCAGTTTACTCAAGGGTGGGTAGTTTGGAAAGAAGGGGTCATGAGAGGAGGTAGTTCCATCATACCGGTATTTTCAAGCCAAATTTCAGGGGTGCGTGATGAAGCTAATACGGTCATCAACAACGGGGTGCAAATACGTGGGGTGGGTGGACAAACATGGTTTGGATAGGTTTTGCTGCCGATGGTGGAGCAGTAGAGGGATGTTGATGATGATTGCGAGAAGGAAGACAAGAAGAAAGAAGAGGAAGAAGATGAAACGGAACAAGAGGAGGGGAGGGAGGAAGGACATCATAGAGGAAGAACTGAAACGGACTAGAACGCAGGAACGAGTGTTCTGGATTTCGAGAGAAATGTTTTCGATTCGGAGGCTATAAGCGTTCATTCAACAGCAAAGTAATGCAGACTGTGGAGCTATGCAAGCAGTTTTCAAAGAGCTACAACACAACGACACATACGTATCGTTGTGCTACTCGTCAAGGGTAGTTCGGAATTAATTGTGAGATCTTACAGCGGGATATATAGCCCCCCAGAGATCTTATAGCGGGATGTATAGCCCCATGATTAGTCAGGACTGCCTATCCTCACAACTACCACCTCCTGCATCGCACCAGTCGAATCATCAACATGTCTTGTCCTGTTTCCGTTGACCCGTTTCTTGGCAGGCTCCCCTTTGCACTTGAACCTTTCCGCCATGGAAGCTCCTGCCCCGCAGTCCCCGATGACACGGTGATGCCTTGCACTGGCCCTGCTGTCGTAGTTTGATGATCCACACAGGATAGAAGTGCTCTCCGAGACCTTCCTGATCAATCAAGACCTTCAAACTGACGAGTTTCCCTCCGACTCGACAAACTCAACCAACAGCTCCGCTACGGTCACATCCAGCCTGTCTTTCACCGTCCACGTGGAGGCCGACCTCACCAACAACGAAGGGGCCGATGAGCAGCAGAACTCGACGGTGAGTGCGGTGAGGAACACCTGCGCTCTGACGTGTTTGTGTGCACAGACCGAGGCATCGAGAGATCCAGGGGCGATCACAAGGTGAGGAGTGAAACTGCCATCATGGTCGTTAGGCTGATTTTAGACCTCAGAGAGAAAGCTTGCCTGTTTCTGAATCAGATCTCTCGTCTTCTGAACAAGAGGGAGGCAACTCCTATGGACCTGTGCAGCATGCTCGACAGGAGCAATCATTCGCTGGTCTGGACCCTGACCTTCCTTCTGCAACTGATCCTGATGGTTGTCTTCAGTCGGGGAGGAGAAACAGCAGCGACTCCTCCGGACTGCCTGAGTGCATGATCTGCCTGGAGAACATGCAGGTCGGTCAGTCAGTGACTACGCTCCCTTGCAAGCACTTCTTCCATCATGTCTGCATTGTCAAGTAAGAGACGGTTGTTGAGAACGATGCTGTGGGTTCTGACAGTGTGCAGGTGGCTGTCGTCGAGGTTGCTCATCTCAAAGCCAGGATGTTGTCCTAATTGCAACCTCCAGGTTTGTTGCCATCGAATTGTGAACATTTTATTTCCCCCTCTCCCTGCTCCCATTCGTCTCGTCTCGTCTCGTCTCGTCTCGTCTCGTCTCGTCTCGTCTCGTTTTGTCTTGTCTTGTCTCGTCTCGTTTCCTCTTCCCTTATCGCTGCCACCCTCAATGCTCTTTCGTCTCTTGCCTTGTTTCGTCGCATTGCAATCTTTCTGTTCATTTATTGTTGGTCTTCAGATCGTCCTTCCAGTCCCTCAGTCCGAACTTCCCACTGTTGTGGTGCAATCGACCGCGCCGCAGGTGACCTTGACGATTGATAATCAACCTTGCTCATGACTACTACGATGATCTGCAGACGATGCTGCAGAAGATTTGCTGGATATGGAGACGAAGGCAAGTTTGCTTGCTCTTGACATCTCCAATGCATGCACTCGTTGTGTGACACAACTTTTTCTTCTTCTCCTTGAGCAGATCATTCGGATTCATCATGGGCTTCTCTGTCCTGGTTCTCATCCTAACCAACGTCATCTTGGTCTGCATTCCTCGCCGCTGATATTCTTTCATTCCCACCTCCCTCTCTACCTTTTCCCAAGAGTCTGTATTATATCCGTCTACATGGTTCCATCCTCCCTCGCCTCCTACCGTCCTGCTCCCGTCCTCCGACCCTCCTTAGTCGTTCCTCTTGAACGTGTCCTTGGCAAACACAACGTCCCACCAGCCCTCCAGCGCTTGTCGAGCCTGCGCGAGGAAGCAACACCGGTCAGGAGCCCATGGCAAACCGGGACAAGGGGGGGGATGCTGGGGGATCACCTGGTCCTTCCTGACCCTCTTGGCAAGTTGTTCCGCCTTTTCCACACGCTCAGCTGGCGCAGAGTGAGGAGGAGTAGGAGCAGGTCAAAGTTGACTCACCCTGTATCTCTGCTTCAGTGCGGAGGGCGTTGGATATGATCTTGATTGACCACTCGTCGACCCCGAGCCTCGTGGTCTGTTGGGCTGGACTGTCAGGGATGGTTGGGGAGGCGCAAGTTGGTTACCAGCATGTCGGGAAGCGACTTGTTCTGATGGCAGTTGCGGAGAGTCCTGAGCTGTATCTTTTCTTTCTTCTGCAGGAGGACAGGTGAGACGATTGAGGAGAAGAACAAGAAGGAGAGGGAGGAGGAGGGCGAAAACAAAGGGGAGAATGTGGAGGAAGAAGGAAGAAGATGGAAGGAGAAGTGAGGAATCAGATAGTGAAATTGCGGGTAGGGGCAGGAGGAGGAGAGGAGAGGAGAGGAGAGGAGGAGGATAAGTTGTAGGAGGAGGGGCAGGAGGAGGAGGGAAGAGGAAGGAGGAAGAGCTT
>NW_005434567.1:32644-54062 GCF_000315625.1 Guillardia theta CCMP2712
CCCCTTCCTCCTCCTCCTCCTCCCCTTCCTCCCTCTTCCTCCCACGTTTCTGCACCTTGGCCTTGTTCTTTTTCTCTATCACGTGCTGCCACTCCCACAGGAACTTGCTGACCCCGAGTGCTTCCCACTTGGCCTGACGAGGAAGAGTTCGGTTAGGAGAGCACGTGCAGGAGGAGTGCGAGGAAGAGGAGGAGCAGGAGCAGGAGCAGTATGAGAGGAGGAGTGAGGGGAGGAGCAGGAGCAGTATGAGAGGAGGAGTGAGGGGAGGAGCAGGAGCAGTATGAGAGGAGGAGTGAGGGGAGGAGCAGGAGCAGTATGAGAGGAGGAGTGAGGGGAGGAGCAGGAGCAGTATGAGAGGAGGAGTGAGGGGAGGAGCAGGAGCAGTATGAGAGGAGGAGTGAGGGGAGGAGCAGGAAGTTCGGGCAGGAGGAGCAAGAACACAGGAAGGAGCAAGCATTTGGACGAAATAATGATCAGAAAGGTTGCAACAATCATTCTTGGCAACAATTCTCGAAACTTGTCAGGGTCAATTGTCGTACCACCGCCATGTCGCCCTTGAATCGTTCAGCCATCATGTGATGATGGAGCGCTTTGAATGAGCTCTGCATCGATCGATGCTTCCATTTCTGCAGCACCGTGAGTTGAGAGCCTTGCCAACGTTGTCCAACAACGTGCATGTTGCGTCATGTCAAGATGTGAGTTGTGTTAAAACAAGATGAAGGTTGTATCAAAACAAGTTGAAGGTTGTATCAAAACAAGATGGAGGTTATATCATATCACAGATCGATGTCTTTTTTGTTGTGTTTGAACAACATGTATGTTTTTGTCTCACCTGAACGATCCCAAACAAGATGTTGCGCAAGTAATCGTCGTTCTCGCATCTCCTCTTGATCTCCTCAACCAGTCGCTGACACTCCTCCTCATCATCGTCTTTCATCTCCCAGCGTGACTGCAAGCATGCGAAACAATGCTTCAGTCTCGTTGTCACAGCAACCAGCCTGTCTTGCTGCTACTCCTCATACTCTGATCTCTTCTTTCCTTGCGAGCTCTTCTCAACTCAATTTGTTTGCGCTACGCATCTCTCTCGCCACCGATGTCAACGTCTTCACCTGCACCAGCAGCTGTCCTGCGATCTTGTCCTCCCCTAAACACAAGGCTGATATCAGGACAGGCAACAAGTTCTCATACGTTGCGATGAATTGACACCAAAGACAAGAAGTTGCAAGACAATCACATCTACTGGACTAGTTACAAACATCCACAACAACAGCACGTCTGCATCCCTTTTCCTCTCAACCTCGCACTTCACAGCTTCATCGCAAACAGGCTCACCCTGTGTTGTCGACTCAAACCAGCCCATCAGGCCCCTGTGATCGCTTCCTCGCTGAACTATGTCTTGCCATTCAGATGGGCGGTGGGCATTCAGAGATGTCTTCTTCAGATCCACCGTCGCCGTTCCCAGCAGAGTCTCTGCCTGTCAGCCAAGTCAGAGCAGCAACATGCTTCTGACGCGCGAAGAACACATCTTCGTCTTTCTCTTCTCTTCTCTTCTCTACACCCATTCATCCTCTTCTTCTCACCCTTCTAATCCTGATTTCAGGTAGATGCAGCTGCTGCTGCACATCCTGCTCCCGCTGCCCCTCCTCCTCCCCATCCTGCTCCCCCACCCCCCTCCTCTCCCTCCTCTCCCACCTCCATCCCTCCCTCTCGTGCCTGCACTCGTCCTTACATCATCCATCTTGTTGTAGCAATCCACGTATACCACTGTCTCATGCAGGCTGGAAGCAGGGGCTGGAACCAGCATCACTCCTGACCAACTGAGGGCCATCAACACATCAACCTTGGGTTGAGAGCGTCTCGTCCCAGTGACAATTTTGACGATGCGACAGGCAAGACGTTTCTCCCATGACTTTGCCGGAACCTGAACCAAACATCTCACGTCGACATGTCTTATCTTGACCCACCGTGACGTGTCAACGTTGACATTTCCTATCCTATCCTATCCTATCCTATCCTATCCTATCCTTGATAGCACTATCTTATCTGATATCTTATCTATTCTTTCACTATCTTCCCTCAGCTGTGTTTGATTGTTCTCTTGCTGATTGTCAACACTGCTAATCCCATTTCCCCCCTTGATCGACAAACCCATTCCTCTCCTCTCCTCTCCTCTCCTCTCCTCTCCTCTCCTCTCCTCTCCTCCCCTCTCCTATCCTCTCCCCCCCCCTCCTCCCATCTCCTCTCCTCCTCTCCTCTCCTCCTCTCTGGGGTAATCGTTGTTCCTCCTCTCTCCTCCTTCCATCACCTTGCCTGACTCGGCAGAAGATCGCAAGTCCAGGTATCCCATCCTCATCGTACAGATCAAGGGGAAGAATCTCCTTCACTTCCATCCCTCCAGCTCGCCCTCCCCTTCCGCCGCTCTCGTCCACCAGCCGTTTCACCACTCCTACTCCTTCACCTCAGTCCTTGTCGAAACCCTTCTCCTCTTGACAGTCTCTGTCTTGTAGGTTTTTCTCATTCTCATCCTCAAAATCTTTACTCCTTCAGGCCCCTTCGCTTCAACCAGACATCACTATCATCTCAAGCATCAACATCATCATGATCATGATTATCACCACCACCACCACCACCATCATCATCATCATCATCATCATCATCATCATCATCATCATCATCACCACCACCACCACCACCACCACCATCATCATCATCATAACCATAACCATCACCATCACCATCATCGTCATCATCGTCGTCTCCCATCGTACTCATCGTCGTCAAAATCCTCTCCTCTCCTCTTCCTTCTGCTCTCCTTCCCTCTCTCCACATCTCATCTCGTACCTTTCGCTATCCTCCCCTCAAGGATGCGGATACTCAAAGTAGCATTCCACTTGCCCTCCACGTGCCAGGACACAGCAAGTGTGAGCTCGGGAAGAGGAGGAGGAGGAGAGGACTGAGGGGGCTGGCAGGGAAGCAGCTTGAGCCGCGAGAGAGACTTTGAAGACGCTGCTTGCTCCTCGCTCTGAAGGGAGAGGGAGGACAGGGAAAGCTCTCCTTCGAGTACCAGCACGTCTTCGTCTCCTTCCTCCCCCCTCCTCCCGTCGCTCGTCGTGCGTTGAGGAGCTTGTGACTTGGAGCTCCTGTGAGAATAGAGCCGATCAGGAGGGGAGGCGAGGGGAGAGGAGAGGAGAGAAGAGGGGAGGGAAGAGGAGAGAAAAGGGGAGGGGAGGAGAGGAGAGGGGAGGGGAGCGGAGAGGAGAGGCAGAGAGGCAGAGAGAGGGGGAAAGAGAGAAGAGAGGATACAACAAGGGGAGAAGAAACTCGAGGATGGAAGGAAGAAGGGCAAGAGATAAAGGAGGACCTTGTCCGTGAGAACATGGTCGCAAGGACGCCCGATGGAGTCCTTGAGATACCTGAGGGACGTCAACGTCAGGGGGTGACGGGGAAAGAGTAGAGGAGGAAGAAAAGAGCAGGAGATGTGGTTCAGAGACGAGAGGAAAGCAGTCAAGTGCAGGGGCTGGGAACAGGGAGGTAGCGAGGAGGAGAAGTACAAGAGGAGCGGGGATGAGAAGGCAGGACGAGGAAAGAGCAGGCAGAAGGGGTTTGGAGTGGAGAGGAAACAGGGCTGGAAGGGGGTAGGGGGAGGAGAGCAGGTAGGAGGGGAGAGGACCGGATGCTGCGCTGGGGGTGCGCGAGATTTCAGGGAAGGAGAAATCATCCTTAGAGCACCAGACCTGTCGTGGAGGAACCAGAAATCAACGTTTGCACAAGAAAAGGCAAGAAGCAACTCAGTCTCAGTCAGGCTGGAAACTTTCATGCCAAAACATCTCAGACTGACTGAACTGAACGCCTGCTGTCAATCGAGGCCAACAATGAATGTAAACCTCTCACAATGCAAAAGAAACTAGGTAAGGTTCAGAGGACATATTTCCTTTCTTCATTCTTTGTTCCCTCCTTGCGTCCCTCCCTCTGTTCTTTCCTTCTTTCCTGTCTCCCTGTCTCCCTCGTTCCTTCCATCCCATATCCCACCTTGCCTGCCTGCCTGCCTGCCTGCCTACTTCCGTCCCTCCGATCTTTCCTTCTTTCCTGTCTCCCCTCCCTCCCTCCTCTCTCTCCAGCACGGCTTACCCGGAACAGCAGCCGTTGCTGCTGCAGGATATTTGCAGTCTGAAGGTCCCAAACCAAGTCCGACGAGTAGATCCAGTCCTCTCCCTTCGCTTCCCTCTTCTTCGCCTTTGTTCGCATGCTCGTGCGGTTGAAGCTTACTTCCAGCACATGCTGCCCTCCTCGCGCCCGCGCCCAGCGGTCGAAGTTCTGTCCTCGGTCCACGTGGAGACGGAGATAGGATCGGCAAGGTTGTTCTGTGGAGGAGGAGCGGGTCAGCAGCAGGACGTCGAAGATGGTGAGGGAGGAAGAAGAGGAGGAGGATGATGAGGGAGAAAGAGGGGGAATGAGAAAGAGTGACGGATGGAAGGAGAGCAGAAGAGACTAGCGTTAAGGTAAGGGCAAGGGAAGTGTAGGAGGAGCCGCAATTTCCGAGCACAGGATAAGTACACCAGGAACGATCAGCACAGGAAACAGCCGGTAGGTGCGATGGCTCGTTTCCCGCTATGTGTACCTTTCCTCACTTGGACGCGAACGGCGCCCAAAGTCTGATCATGAGCAGCATCACAGGATGCCGACCTGTCTGTTGACCTTGTAGAGGCTGTAGAAGGACGTGGAGGGTGAGGGGGACGGTGGTAGAGGAGAAGCTTACTGGTACGGAGGATCCCTCCGGCAACTCGATGCTCCGTTGTTGTTATCTTGAACCATCTCTGCGGTCCTGGTGTCAGAAAATTCCTGCCTGCCTGCCTGCCTGCCCTGCCTGCCTGCCTGCCTGCCTGCCTGCCTGCCTGCCTGCCTGCCTGCCTGCCTGCCTGCCTGCCTGCCTGCCTGCCTGCCTGCCTGCCTGCCTGCCTGCCTGCCTGCCTGCCTGCCCACCTGTCTCTGTCTGTCTCAGTCTCAGCGTCTGCCTCACTTGGGTATTTTGACTTCTCCCTCCCTACACACTTCTGATTGACCTGTTCGCTTGGAACATCCAAGACCTTGATCCGGCTGTACCAGGTCACTACCTGGGCAGGAAGCCTCAGCGCATTCGTCATGTAGAATCTTGACGGTCTCACAGACGGGAGGTTGTACCATCTGTTAACGTTCACACCCCTGCCCTCGTCCCCTGGGGAGGAGGAGGAGTTGCTAACGAGCGCTGCCATCCTCTCGCACAAGGCTCCGTCCAGCGCTTCCAGCAGGTCCACTCTCCCAACCAACGTGCTCTCCCCTCGCTCCCTCCCTCCGCTCTCCCCGTCAAGGGTGCAGCCCCGCAGCTCCAGCACAATCTTCTCCTCCTGCCCATCAGTCGCGTGCACCTCCAGCGTCTCGTTCCAAGGAAGGACTCCCTCCCTACTGTCCGCCAGCATCAAGGGCTTGTGCGGCACCAGGGACGATTCCAAGCTCAGGCTTCCCTTCCTCAGCACAAACTGCAAGTGGCTGTACGACCAAGGGCTAAAGTCGGAGAGCACAACCTCCTTGACCGAAATCGACCAAATCACGTCGATCTCGCTCTCCTCCCTCCTCCCTTGGAACGATCCGCCCATGTCGGACAGCTTACCCTGTCTGAATCTCCCGTGGAGGGACAGCAGCGGCGGATGGATCCTCCACGTCCTCGCGCGCATCAGCAGGTCTGCCATCTTGCCGGTGTTGCTCCTCAACATGGAGAACAACGACATGCTCAACGACTTTCCTCCCTGCTCAGTTCGCAGCAGTCAGAGCCGACGCTTCCACCCAGCACGGCTCGATACCTTGAGGGCCTTCATCAGCAGCGACTGCCTTGGCTGAGGATCTCCTGATCGAGCTTTGTGCAGCAAGACAGGAGGCACTGAGGATACCTTGGACAGCAGTTCGCTATACAGAGACTTCTTCCTTCCTGCCTTTGGCTCCATCTCATGCCGGTGCAAGGCGTCCTTGTGCGAGTTGACATCGCCGTCTCCATGCTCGGAGTGCGGCAGCTCAGTGAAATGCAGATGCCCCGACAGCACTGAAGGCTTTCCCTGCTTCGGGGAGTTCCACACTGTACTCCTCCTCCTCAGCTCTTTCTTGAGCTTTGACTTCTCGCTCGAGGGGGTGGTCTGATAGCGCAGGGGGTCTTTCTTGCTGGCCAGCATGCCTACGTTCTTGTCAGTGCTGACTACGTTGTCAAGAAGCTTGTCGGCGCTGTAGAGACGTGTGACTCAATCTGCGTCGCCCTCCTCCTCCTCCTTCCTCTCAGGCGCACTCCGTCGGTCGCATGCGTGCTGGTTTCAGTTTGCATGCCGGAGTGACTCTTCTCTGCGAGAGAACAAGGAAGGTCAGGGCAGGTATGCATACCAGCACGAGGCTCGGATCGATGTCGCCTCCTCCTCCAACCCCTTCAGCCTCATTATATCATCGCGTTTCATCCTGGGCCCCTTGGCTGCCAACAACAAGAGCAATGAGTGGGTACACCGATCACTAGACCGAGCTTGCTGTGGGCATTACTATTTCATCCTGTCATTCACGGGGTTCTAACTTGGAGTGTATCACAGGGGCGTTGGTATCACAACTCAGTTGCTTCATCTACCAGCATTTCCTCTCAAGTTTCTCCTTGCCTTCTACCTCCTTCCCTAGCCTCGCAGTCCCTCAAGACTCAACTGACGCTCTTTCGCTTCGCTCAGCCTCCTCCAGGACCCTCAGGTGCTGCCCGATGCTCGGCACCCGGTAAAACTCCTGCCCTACCCAGCATTTACATCTTGAAAGCTCATTTGACTTTTTGTTGGGTCGAGCTGCGTGAGTCCGCCTCAGAGAAAAGTTCCGTCGATCCGACTCTGATTCCGGGCAAAATGATGAACTGAATGATCGGCCGCCCGGCCGGGCGGCCCGGGACCGTCACAGTCAGTGCCGCAACTGCCGCCGCTCAGTGCCCCGGCCGCGCCGCACTCAGTGCCACGGTGCGCGGCCCGGCGGCCGCGCATCGGTTACTGATTGACGCTACTGGAGGCCGATGGCATGGGTTAGTAATGCATACTGATACTGAGTCAGCACGTCCCGCCACGGTGCAAACGCATCCGGTCCAGGATCTTTCGTCAGCTCAAGGCCTCCCTGTCCTTCGCTGCCGGCATCATCGCGGGTGCATTCCGAACTCGGAAGTTCCGGTATGCGTCTCATTCCTTCGGCGGCGGCCACAGCCGCACATGAGTCGCTGACACTGGCGGGGGGGAATGTTTGGGGGACAGCAATTGGCAGGATTGGCCCCATGATTTGGTTCTCGCTGTCTTTGCGCAGCCTGAGTGCTACTGTTCTCGCCGTTTGGCCAGTGCGACACTGAGTGCCACGGTGCACGGACGGTCAAGCCTCCCGGAGTCGACTCTCCTGATTGTCCTCGTACTGATCTATAACTTAACTTTGAGTAAAGAAGACTGAGTGTGCACAGCGGCACCCGGCGGCCGGGGGCCTTCAACTCGGAGCACTGGCCGCCAGGCCGCGTTAGGCTCACTTTGAGTAGAGGCTTAGCACATTGAGACAGTCCGATCTGGTCCGAGCGCCCGGCGCCGCCTGCAACCGTGACGGTGCGGCGACCGTACGGTGAGCTCGGAGTCGGCACACTGCGGCAACCCGGCGGAGTCCCTGGGCCCGGCGGTGACTGAAATTCGGACTCAGGAAAATCCGGCCGGGCCCAGTCATCAGTACGGCGGGCCGGCGGCCGGGGCCCTCGGGGGCCGACTCGGAAGTTGCTCAAGTCACAAGGGCCTGATAATACAGTGGTATCGTTCCCTGACGGAGCTTCAAACCTCCGTGACGTTCAGAGCTTCAACCCCCCCCGTTCAAAATATCAGAACAAAGCTTCAAGTTCGCAACATTCCAAACTGCCCAGTGCAACGTTCATGAGCCTAGTAATCAACACAGCGCATCGATGGCATTCGACTGACAGGGAAGTATCCTCCATCAGGCACAGGCACTTGATGTCTCTCATTAGCTCCAGTAAGATCGAAAAGGGCGCATGAAGTCACATCGCGTGAGTGAGCCTGTCAGCACGTTCTTATCCCTCGCCATAAGGTGGAGTTGTTCAGTCAAATCTAAATATACTGTTGCTATTGCTGCCTTGGGGGTTGGAACAGTGGGAGGGGAGTTCGGAAAATGGACTCAGCAAGAGCACGCCATTCTGCCATGCTGTACTCAAGTTCCCATCGGGATGCCATTGCTGCAAGACCATGGCACATTGATGTGTTGTTCATTGTGTTGTAATCTAGACAACGATTTTGAGCGAGATTAAGAATCTTGCATACGTTGATCAAATCACGTGTGAACATTCTTTTCCTGGTCCTTTTTGTTCATCCAAGTCCTTGTGTTTCTGGTTGGACAGCATAGGCATACATTGCTTTTGCTAACTTGGAGGTAGCAAGGAAAAACGCCGGAAAAACGGTGTTTTCCATGATATGGCATATCATCTTGCAAAATCATATGTCCTGTCGAAATACAGTGAACCACTCATTTTCATCAATTGTTTGAGAGTCAAGTGGTTCGTGCAAGACTTCCATCCACAAGTTGTATCAATCACTAATGCTGGTTGAGCAAGATGAAGGACGTAGATCGTCAATGATTTGTCAAACTGGTCCAGGTTGTAAAATCCAATACAATGCACCTGCTTGTGTTGAGGTGTTCGGAACGTTTTGTAGGTCTGAAATGTCACCAGCATCTACAAAGTCCTGTCAAACCAGGAAAGAATGATGTCTATCTGTCCTTGTTTGTCACGAGGACAATCTCTTCAGTGTTCACAAGAGGCTTGCATGAGAAAACATTGTTTCATTGAAATTCAAAATAGTTCTATACATTACAACAACAGTTCATCGCCAGTCGCTGCCAGGATTGGCTGTCTATTTCTATCTGAGACCAATTTCATTGCGTGTTCTAGTGCCTCAAGCTGCTTACTCCGTGACGGGCATCCGTACTTCCAACTCCTGCATTCCTCTGACAGTGGGAAGGGCTTGTCGTTGCATTCGCTAGCATGTTGGAGTTTCAACTCGTCTCTGAATCTCTTGGAGATGTCCCGGAGGGAGGAAAAGTCGACTTCGGCAGATGATGTTTCTGGAACAGGCTCCAAGAAGGAGAGGTCGCGGAAGCTGGGTTGATCACCGAAGTCCATGATGTCGTTTGTGTTCATGTTCGAATAGCGAGGATGTAGATAGTTTTGTATGCAAGTGGTAGGGCTAGAAGTTTGAACGTGGCAGTGCGAGGGAAAGCAAGGGGATAAAGACTGCAGGGCTTCGCTCGTGTTGATATACGAAGGGCTGGGAAGACATCTTAAATCAGCAATACCTGGCATGCTATCTAAATACCTAGGGGGTGGGTACATGCTGGTACTAAATTCAAGTCTTAAGTAGGAAAGGGTGGGTAGTCACGTTCACGTCAACCAGCCATAGAGGATGTGAAACGATGCGTATCCAATCGGAGTGAGCTCGAACCGTTGCGTTTCAGAAGGTCAGAGCGGACAAGCATGGAGTTACCATGCCCTCTCGTGATGAGAAATATCCCAATCGCACCTCTTCGTCTGCAGGTCCGGCTGCTCCCGCCCAAGAGGTCAAGGGGTGCCTTTGCGTCCTCTGCAACCCCGGGACTGTTCCTGATGGTAGCCCTCCTGCCGGTTAAAACACCGATAAGGATCTGAGGTGGGCCCGTGATGTCGTAACAATGGCTCTGTGTTGCTGTCTCGCAGGGTAAGTCATAGGAAGAGGAGTATTCCATGCTTGCTGCCCCATTACTCTTCAAGAAGTCAGAGCTTTGACTGGTAACGTGATGAAAACACAAGTTAAAGCTTGCAGCTGATCCTTTACGAGGGTCAGCGCACCCACCCCTGTCTTGCCCACCACCCCCTCATATCTCCAACTCTAACCCCCCTTTTCCCTAGGGTCCCCCGCAGAAGGTTTAGAATGCGGTCTGATAACTGTAGGGACATGAGACCTCGTGGAGTCTTAAGGAGAGCGGATCATAGCGAGGCGGGTTGGCAATCGATGATGGTCGATGACTGTCGAAGAGGATACCACGTAAAGCAGCGCTGAAACTTCTTCGGAAAGCGAAATGGCCTGTTTTGAAGTAAATCTGCATCCACACATGGGTGCCATATCACTATAAGACCTCAAATCGCAACGCTTCACTCAAATTACAATCATTTCCCCCCGTGCTAGGGAGTCAGCGATGCACGCACCCACCGATCTAATAAGGAGACCATCATATCCGCCTCCCGCACACCTTCAGAGCTTAAAGAACGGCAACCCAACAGCCTCTGCTACCCTTACATTCCACACCTGTAGCTTGCTTCACAGCACATTCAGGATGAGTATTGACATGGACGATCAACCCAGCTTCGAGGACCTAGGCATGGCAGGCGAGGGCACAGAGGCAAGCGACGATGAAGATGATGTTGACCTGTCCTCTCTTCGGGAGATCTCGAAGAGGTTCAGAGAAGAGCTGAAGCTGCAGGGAGGCTGTGAAGTACCTTTGCTTGCTGAAGAACAGAGAAGGGAGAAGTATGGGTGCCCCCCAAGAAGCAAGCAGCTTGAAGCGCTAGAACATTCGATCATACTGCTGGGAAACCGCAGCAGAAGGGCAGTCGTGTCTGCGACGGGAGAAGAGCTGTTGATATGAATAGAATCACAGATATGTATTGTATTTTATGGATTAAATGGAAATAGCTAGAATGCATCGCAAATATGTGTGTTGTATTTAGATCTGTGCGTCGGTTTTATAAGTCAATCTGCCAACAAGTTCACTGTTGAAGAATATCAATTCACACAATAACTTTTATTCTTCAACCTTTCGATTTTAGAGGAAGAAGTACCTCAGTCGAGTATAGGTTTCAATGCACAAAAATAATGCATCGTTCAAAGGTGTCTAAGATTTTGGATCTAAGATTTTTCAAGTGGATCTAAGATTTTTTAGGTCAGATCAATTTTTCTTAGCAATCGATTTCGCGATCATGAAAGGTGCAGTTTTGACTGTGGAAGAGTTTTTCATCGAACGAATTTCCATAGTATGCGAGTATAAATCATGAAAATCCCTTTTTACCATTTGATACAAGGTGTTGTCAAAGGCATAATTTTAAGAAGATACAGACATCAGAAAGTACCAGATGTTGTTTAGCTTCAAATACAATACTCGTTTGATGAAACATTGTTCCAAGTGACTTCGTCAAGCTCTGGAGAATGTGGACGGGACAAGTGAAGGAATTACAAGATGTCAGTCTTGTTGTATACACAACCTTGCGTAAGACCTTGAGCTCAGATGATCTTAGGATCACTGTTTATTAAGCACACGTAGTTATCAGATCAGCAGCACCACATGCATCGATCTGCATCGTCGTTCTATTTCCTACGCCATGCCCAAGAAGCGTCCGGCATGAGTCCAGAATACAACAAGTCTGCTCTTTAAAGGATGATCCAAAGCCAAACCTCTGCTGTTTCATCCACTCTGGATCAGCAGAAAGTAGGAACTCAACACAATTCTACACATTGCGTCAAGTCGTCAGGGTTGCTGTTACCGAAATGCGGAGATACATTACCTAAACAGGGCCAGGGGACTGCATGTAGCATTGGAGAGAGTTTTGAAAGGGCAGTGGGTAAGATTTTTGTCTCAATCTAGCTATAGGCAATACAATTGGCTTGACCTTGACTTGATTTTATTCACAACGCTTCATACCACATTCCCATCTCCCTCTATTTACATCCGCCTGCACTCCCCTACCTCAGGCAGGCGCTTTTTTTATGTCCTCTCTCGCCTCCCCCTACTGACAAAAGCTTGCTGCCATCCCCATCGCCCCTACTATCATGCTCGACGCGATGTTCATCCCCAGTATCCACACGGTTGCTCTCCAGGCGCCTGAGTCGACCTTGAACTGCTGCTTGGTAGAAGGCTTGCGGGGGAAGGAGGCAGCGGCTTCTTCGGCTGAGTAGTAGACGGGGATGTTGAGATCGATGGGCTGGTAGCCGAGGATGGGGTGGAGCGCAAGGTAGTGAAGGCGCTTGGTCTCGAGGGGGAGAGCAGAGGAGGAGGAGGAGCTTGTAGTCATGGGTAGTGCGGGCTGGAGGGGGAGAACTGTGGGCAGATTGTGCTGTGGGAGAAGGCGGAGGCGCTTTTGTAGACTAGCAGTGCTGACACGACCTCATGACTGTCAGCAACTATTCAACGCAGATGTTATCATTAGACTTTACTACACTCAGATGCGCCGCGACCAAATGCTTTTCTGTAAGGTCAGATCGGATTGTATCTCAAAAATGTTT
Source organism: Guillardia theta CCMP2712 (assembly GCF_000315625.1). Classification (NCBI taxonomy): domain Eukaryota; class Cryptophyceae; order Pyrenomonadales; family Geminigeraceae; genus Guillardia; species Guillardia theta. The sequence goes on from NW_005434567.1 coordinate 44,965, forward strand.
TAAAATCACACATTGCTGACAAAGAACAGCATGACTGGTGAAGAAGCTTCCAGCTTTGCTTACAGGAATGCAAACGTAGATGTTATCATGACTCTTTACTACCCCAAGATCAGCAGCTCCTTGTCAGCACTGCTAGTCTACAAAAGCGCCTCCGCCTTCTCCCACAGCCCAATCTCCCCAAAGTTCTCCCCCTCCAGCCCGCACTACCCATGACTACAAGCTCCTCCTCCTCCTCTGCTCTCCCCCTCGAGACCAAGCGCCTTCACTACCTCGCGCTCCATCCCATCCTCGGCTACCAGCCCATCGATCTCAACATCCCCGTCTACTACTCAGCCGAAGAAGCCGCTGCCTCCTTCCCCCGCAAGCCTTCTACTCAGCAGCAGTTCAAGGTCGACGCAGGCGCCTGGAGAGCAACCGTGTGGATACTGGGGATGAACATCGCGTCGAGCATGATAGTAGGGGCGATGGGGATGGCAGCAAGCTTTTGTCAGTAGGGGAGGCAAGAGGGGGTGCCTGAATAGGCAAGTAGATGTAAATAGGAATCTGGTATCTATGTCATTGTGAATGAAATCAAGTCAAGCTAAATTCAAACTGGAGGAGAAAACACTCATAACATGAATCACTCTTCCATGGTTATACCGTGGAATTTTGTGAAAGTTGTTTCTATCCTGTTGATACCGTAGTTTCCTGCGTCGGATAGAATCACAGAACCTTCTTTTCTTCATTGGATTGGAATGTACGACAAATTCATCAAATCTACATGGAGTTAATCATAATATGATAGATCGACGTGTATGAACGCATATTATTTGCTGACATCCTATTCTTGAATTCACGAAGTCTTTCAATCGCCGTTCCCAATCAAGATCGCTTGACTACAAACATTTCTTGCGATCTTCAAAAACAATCATAAGGCTTGATAAGAGACATTTGCGCTTGTTTATTGCCTATTTGAAAGAGGTACAGATTGCTGACGACGAATTGCGTAGCATCGTGATGGGCTTTCACCCTCAAGTCTATTAGAAATTTATCTTATGCTCCAGTAAACTGATTTCCCACCTCGTCCTGGTCAACATAATATTCAATGTGTTGATTTGCTCTACCAGGGACCAGTCTCCTTGCTGCTCGTTTTGGGAGAAACCTTGCTGTTTAGTGTAACACTTGATGGGTTGAGAGAATTCCGCAACGAGAGAGACGCTTGCTTTTCCATTTGTGACTGCATGCGGATGGATCAAGTATTGCGTGATAGAGAAAGACAATGCATCATCGCTTTATGTTTGTACAAGCTCAACTATACCCTTGACCCTCCCATGAACAATCTTATCAATATACCCGCGTGCCCCGATATTTGGCGATTTCAAGCTTTAGAGAACAGCAGTATATCAGCAGTTTAGTGAGCTGGAGCAAAATAATCTGATCGTCAAACAATTTTGTTTTTCGTTTCAAGAGAAGTTCTCCCATGATCACCTGTCAATATCTGCCTTTCAATGTAGAAAAGCAGTGAAGAATTCTTTCAGCGCCTTTTGCAAAAATAATGGCCAGACAGAAAATCGCTTCGAGAATCAACAAGATTATTCATTTTATTGCAGGAATGTTTTACAAATTTACAAGACTAGGTCTTCACCAGTCGCTGAAATAATTTGAGGTCGATTTTTGTCTTCAATCAATCTCAATGAATGCACAAGTGCTTCGAGTTGTTTGCTTCTTGACGGGCAGCCGTAAACTTCCTTTCGGTCTTCCTCTGACAGCGGAAGGATTGCTTTGCAGTAGCATGCTCTATCTTGAAAATTGATCTCTTCTTGAACCCTCCTAGAGATGTCCCTCAAAGATGAAACTTCCGCATCCTCAGTATCGTTGTCAAAGCTTGCTAGGGAGAGATCAGGAAAACTGGGCTGTTCGTCGATTTCGAGGCTCATTGCTGGTGTAGTCAAAGAAAGGGAGGACAGTTCGATGTCAACCAAAGGGAGGACAGTTCGATGTCAACCAAAGGGAGGATAGTTCGATGTCAACGAGCTTCTTGACAGGCAGGTGAAGAAGAACAGGATCGCACTTGCGTTATGGAGAGTTCCGGGAGGATAGGTTTGCGATTTCTATCTCACCTTGCCTTTTATATACAACACGGGAGGTGAGGTTCATGGAATATCCTCTTTTGACAGGGGGTGGGTCCTTGCTCCTGGTACAAATAAAAGGGTTGATGTGGATAGACCAGGGGTGGGTACTTACACCTCTCCCTGCAAAACCTCTTCGGGATATGTATGAGAGGATGCGTTCTTTGCCTAGTTTGTCTCGTTCGAAAATGAGGGGGTAGGGGTGACTCTTAAAGTACCAAAATCCTCGAAATTCTGAGGAAAACATCGAGGGGTGGGTAGTATAGTGGGTAGTATAAACCCCTTGGAGTAGATCCATGGCCGTGGTTTTAACTCTTTGTCACGTTACTAGGCAAAGTCAGGTCATGTTTCAACTCCTTGATAAAATACAGCGATTGATGAGTCCAGAACATTGTCGGTATCGTGACAGGTATCAACATCGGTTCGTTCGGTCATCCTGCACGATACTCGTCATGGTCCTAGCTGGCCAGTCCCATGCAGTCGATTTGACTGGTAGTACTAGTAAACGGCCCGGCCCGGTTTGGGCCCGGCTCGGGGTCTTGATCCGAAAGCCCCGGCCCCGAATATCCCGGCCCGGCACAAGGTGAAATGGTTGAGGTACGGTAGAGGTCGCCCACGATTCACAACTTCATGTTCAGTCGGAGCACGGATCGCCTGCAGCTGCTCGAGACGGCAAGAAACCGTTCACTTAACTTTGAGTTCAGATTGATGGCAAAGTTTCTTCTAACACTTACAGGTTCTTCTTGCCAAACACTACAAAAAACTTTGCGCGTCTCCATGCTAGGAGGTCGGGAAGCGCAAGGGCTATCATTAAAGTCTTGCAGCGACAGAAACGTAACTCTTGCAGCAATGAATTTTGTAGTTACAGCAACAAATCTTGTAGACAGATTTCTGCACTGGCACCCAGATACCCTCTTAGTCTCCTCATTTTGACAAGTGCACGGGGCCAATATCGCATCCTTGAGAGATGATGTAAACTTCCTCGCAACCACTGCAGAGCAGTATTGACAAATGCAAGCATCAGATTTGATTTGACGAAGCAATGTGGTAAGGCGGGCAATAAGTTTGGGTTTTCCGCGCACGAGGGGACTCGAAAGTTGGAGCCCAGAGGAATTTACGTTCTTGCATGATTGTCGTTTCTATAGGCCCAGCATGTCTTTCCCCAACAAATTTATTCCGTCGCTGCAAGAGTAACAACTCTGTTACTACAAGAGTTACGTTTCTGTCGCTGCAAGAGGACAGGGTTTATTTTGACCACCATTCAATGCTAAACCTTGCCTGCGGGTCAAACTACAATCTGTATAGACTTGACCTGTCGCGTGGCCGATGTTGCCATTGGCCGTGGCGCCCTCATTCAGTGCGTTCCGTGTTAGCAGTGAGACGGTCCCAAGAGAGTTAAGGTCTCGTGAATTCACCTGCTGATTCTAACGATCGCCAAGTGCCCCAGCATTCCCTTTCGTGATTCATGCATAAGCTCGATGGTTAATATGTTCCTGGAAAAGAAAAACTACTTTGCTCGTTCCATGATTGTGGATGAGAAAGTTCTTGGAGCCTCGCAGTCATTTCAGACCCAGACAAAACACAACTTACATGATACACCAGTTTGTCGTTTCTTTTGTCAGTCTCAAACCCTCAAGTTGTCTTAAACATAGACAAATAGAACCGAAGCTTTCTGAAGGACGAGCTGCTCTATGTTGTTTATCCATTAACATTCACAACATGATACGACTTTACAAGAGAGCACAACAATTTTATTTGCTTGCTTGTAAACTTTGTCTGCCTGAGCATACCGATGATAGTTTGCATCGGAGTGCAGAAAGTTTAGGTAGCTCAACAGACAACTTTCAACATCATCCTAAGGAGAGGATGCATATCAATCGATGGTTGACATGCATGTTATTTCACGGGAATGAACTCGTTTACTGACTACAGGATTGTGAAAACTCAATCCGAAGTATGTTTTTTCACACCCCAACAGTTTTACAAACGCACGAGACCATGCATATGTTACAAGCGTTTATGAAATAATGTACAATGCCGAAGGAGCAGTAGCTAAGTCACAAATTTCCCCTAATCTAGAGAACGTTTAGTCTTGGTAGGAACGTAATCATGCCGAGGATGGCGAACATCAGAATGTTTACAATCACGATGGTGATCAAAACCGGATTCAATGCTTCATCCCATTTGATGGCCTTGCACGTTTGCGTCTCTCCACATGGCACTGGCTTGATTCTATCCACGTCTTGTTGAGTATACACAAGAGGAATTTGGAGGTCAATCTGTTGAACTCCCAAAAACATGTGCTCTGCTACGACGTGGATGTTCTTGAATTCCCGCAGAGGAGGCAAGAGCTTCTCCTCTTTGCATAGCTCGCGTTCACTCCTGTTGCCACTCAGTTCTCTAACAGCTTCCTGCATGTCCAACACGTCTTGTTCGTAGCTGTGCATAGCTTGATGGAAATCACCCTGGCGCAAGCGCCGTGGTCTTGCGAATGGTGGGTCTGGCTAAGGGGGCTTTGTATTTTCATATCTGAGGCACCATCCCCTGGACCTCGTGACTTTCATCAGCAATATCAGCATTTCTGGTCCCGTGCGCACTGGAACGACCTATAAAAGCATCGTTTCGGATCTTACTGTTTACATCTACACTAAATTGCAAAACCTACTCAGGAACATTGCAAGGGTATCAGAGTACCCCTGAAAAAATCCGACTTTACACCCGGTACTTAAGCTTCAATTGTGCACCCCCACCCCCTGAAATCATCAGGTCACGAGGAGAACAATATTCTGTAAGGCCTGTCACATGGCCACCTGTCATCATCCCTTGTTCCTTACATTTTACAGAGGGCCCCGTCTCCGTCACGACTGCTCTATCGGACTCTACCGCCGAAACATACTCAGTACTGCTTCTTTACTTAAAGTTAAGTTATTTTTTATTAAAGAGTTTTAAATCAAAAGATTAGTACCAGTGTCGAGGCACCCCGGGCTGCAATCGGACTGGGTCGCCCTCGGCCCGTCATCATACCGTTAAACCGTTATTTTTGTTAACTCGTTACGTGGCCGTTACGATTTTTCCTTGCACGGTCATTTCCATTTCAGCGGAATGACCGTACCGTCCGTCATTCCCCCGGCTCCCGCTATGGCGCCATCAACTCAAGTCATGGCAGCCGCGTCCTCTGAAGGGAGGGCCTGAGAGGAAGGGAGGTGGGCTGAGCGAACTTCCGACCCGGCGGGGCGGGACTCTGGGAGGAGCCTGAGCTGCCAGTCGTCTTAGGCCACTTGGTACCTGAGCCTGTATGCAAGCGTAGTATGCAGGGTTGAGAATACCAGGCTCGTGAACTTTGGAACCAGGGAGAGGATTGATGGCCGCACTGACGTCATGGCAACCGTAGAACTCTTTGCTAAATCGACTCGAAAGATGCATAGGAGGAGCAGGAGCAGGAGCAGCATGAGCAGGAGCAGCAGGAGCAGCAGCAGGAGAGAAGCACAGGCAGAGAAGAACGACGATGCATATAGTAGAGCCTTGCAAACTCTAGGAAAAGACACGGTGTACATATGGATCTCGTAGACTCATCGCGAACCTCTCTCGCTCCCTTGTTGTGCCTCCTGAAGCTAGTTGAGGCTCCCCAATACCCCCCAGCGTCTTGTCCCGTCGGCATGAATGTCAAACCATCCTTTGATGTGACGGCAGCTTTCAGGATCGTGAGGGGATGGGGCAGGCGCATAGTTCCGACAAGTCGAGCAGGTCTGTTGGAGACCCATGTCATAGACACATGCCTTTCCCCTTGACCCCAACCCCACCTCCGTCCCCTAGTCGCAATCTTGCGATCCCCTGATCGTACAAATCTTGATTTCTGCTACGTTCCCGTTCCTTTCGCCTGTATTCCCTTCCTCTCCTCCCTACAACCACCACCTCCTCCTCTCCCTCCCTCCTCCTCCTCCCCCCCTCCTCATCCTCTTCTTTTCCGTCCTCGTCCCCTTCTTTTCCATCCTTCTCCCCTCCTCCTCCTTTCTTCCCTCCTCCTCTTTCCCACCCTCTTCCTCGAATATTTCTCTCTCTTCCTTTCTCCTACATACTGCCTCTGCATCCCCACGGTGACCGTACTGTAGAGCTTGTCTGGGCCTAGATATAGGCTGCTGCAGCGACGGAAAGGATGGGCCCTCCTTGCCGCCTTATCATAAGTTTGGTAACCACGGCCGGTCTTCACAGCAGACATGGAGAGAGGAGGTGAGCAGGAGCAGGAGCAGGAGCAAGTGGAGGAGCAGGAGCAGGAGCAGGAGCAGGAGCAGGAGCAGGAGCAAGTGGAGGAGCAGGAGCAGGAGCAGGAGCAGGAGGCAGTCAATCCAGCTCGTCGAGCTGAGAAGCCCAGCCCGTCTTCTTCAGTTTGACTTCAACCCTCGTCATGGTCCGGAGCAGAGACCGGGAGAGGCGAAGAGACAAGAAGCAGGAGCAGGAGCAGGAGCAGAAAGAGATGGAGCAGGAGCAGGAGCAGGAGCAGGAGCAGGAGCAGCAACACCAGCATCAGCAGCAAGCATGCAAGTTTCTCAGCACAGAGGAGCATCGGCGATGGATGGGGAGGAGGCAGAACAACGGGGCAGGACACAGCAAACGAGCGCAAGGCAGGCAGGGCAGGAGGAGGAGGCGATGGAGCAGAGGCGAGGGTCAGACGAGAAGCAGGAGGAGGTGAAGGAGGCGCGACGGCGGCAGCAGCGGGTAGAGGAAGAGCTAGGTGTGTCTACCCTGGACCTCGCCCTTCCCTCCTCGCTGACTGACTTATCAGCAATTGCTCGTCAAGAAGCGGAAAGATTGAGGCAGGAACTGATGGCTCTCAAGGTTGCTTCCTCTGTACCCTTGTTCTTTCATTCCCCTCTTCCTCCTCCTTCTACTCCCCGTTGTCCTCGTGTCTCTACTACTTTTCTCCTCCTCTTCTTCTTTCTTCTCTCCTCCTCCACCACCTCCTCTTCAAACTAATACTCCTCCTCGTCCTCGTCCTCGTCCTCGTCCTCGTCCTCGTCCTCGTCCTCGTCCTCGTCCTTCTCCTCCTCCTCCTCCTCCTCCTCCTCCTCCTCCTCCTCCTCCTCCTCCTCCTCCTCCTCCTCCTCCTCCTCTTCCTCATCCGTTCCTTTCATTTCTTCTGAGTTGCAAGCAGGAGAAGGAGGTGGAACGTACTCGAAACGACATCGAGTACGCCAACAAGCTGGGGGACGCGCAAAAGTGAGAAAGAAAGAGACGGGGGAGGAGAGCGAGAAGAGAAGAAGAGCAGAGCAGTGGGAAGGACAGTGGAGAAGGAAATTCATTATAGGGGAAGAGGAGAGGAAAGAAGGGAGGAGAGAAGAAGGGGAGGATCCGGAGAGGGAGCAGGAGCAGAAGCAGGAGCAGACGCAAGGAAGAGTAGGAAGAGGAGGAGGAGGAGGAGGAGGCCCAGGGCGATTGATCCTGTTGACACGATGGCAGGCGCTTGGGAGCAGCTACGGCAAGGAATGCAAGGGCAGGGGGACTGAGGAAGGGAGAGGGAAGTGGAAGAGGAATGGAGGGGAAGGAGGGAGATGAGAAGCATGTTGATGTTCATGCAGGCAAGGCAGCAGATCCGCACGCTTTCAAACTTGCCGGACCTGGAGGACGTAGAGGTGCGAGTGAAGTTTTGTTCCGCTCCTCACCCTCACCCTTATCATCATTACCAACATTGTCGTCGCCCTCATCATCATCATCATCAGCAGCAGTAGCAGCAGCAGCAGCAGCAGCAGCAGCAGCAGCAGTAGCAGCAGCAGCAGCAGCATCATCATCATCATCATCAACATCATCATCTTTCCCCTTCGCTAACACTTCCTCTTCTTCTTCTTTCCCCGTGTTCTCCTTCGAGATTGTGCTCGTGAACTTAAAGTTGATCGCAGGACCCCCTTCTAGCCGACCTGACAGTACCGGTGCCGCATGCTCTAGCCCCTGTGCTCCTTTACTGACTGTTTGCAGGGCTCGCGTGAGCTGCCTGGTGAGCCAGAGACGAGGATACGAAGAAAGGCAGAGAGGAGAGGAGAGGAGAGGAGAGGAGAGGAGGAGGGAGGAGGGAGGAAGGCCATGAGATAGAGTGGAAGAAGAAAGTTGAGGGAGGAGGAGGAGGAGGAGGAGGAGGAGGAGGAGGAGGAGGATTTGTGGAAATCCAAGATGATACTGAATTCTTCTGCAGGAAGCAAACCATCTAAGCAGCCAAGCTTGGAGAACGTGAGACGTGGGGAAGGGGCAGGAAGAGAGGAAGAACACGTGAGGGGGGCAGCAGGCAAAGCTAGAGGGACACCAGAGGAGGGAGGACGCGCAAGGACAGGAGGGAGTAGATGAAAGAAGGGGGAAGGAGTACCAGTAGGAGAGAGAGGAGGAGAGCGGGAGGGGAGGAGGGAGAAGGAGGGAGAGGAGGAGAGGAGGAAGAGGGGAGGGGAGGAGGATTGCAGCTGACGGGTCGGTCAGGCTCTTGAGCGACTTGAGAGGGCCAAGAAGAAGTTGAACGAGATGTCGGTGGGCGAGAAGGGGAAGACAAACTACGAGGTGTGATGAAGGAGTGAAGAGAACAGACAGCGGAGAGAAGGGGGGGGAGGACAGGGACAGGACAGGGACAGGACAGGACAGGACAGGACAGGGACAGGGACAGGACAGGGAGAGGAGAAGGACCCGACGAGAAAGAGGAGAGGGAGAGGAAAAGGAAGGAAGGGCCAAGGTGGGAACCGTGAGGGGAAAAAGGATTTGCATGGAAGGAGTTGAACACCAACCCTTACCCAAAAAACTTGTTTAAAGAAAAGGGAAAAAGGACCTTGGTAACTTTTTCCAAAATTCCTTCCCTCCCTCCCATCAACCTCCATCCTGGGTCACCGAATTTGAAAAGGACCGCCACGCCCCCTCCCCAAAGAATACCTTGCTCTCCTGGCTTCTGTTCCAAACAAATGACGGGGCCCTTGGGGGTTTTAATTATTAAAAAGGCCCCCCCCCCTTTTTTTTTTTCCTGGC
>NW_005434567.1:54162-64714 GCF_000315625.1 Guillardia theta CCMP2712
CTCCTGCCCTGCTCTATCGGTCTTGTCTTCACTATCGTCTCCCTCGTGCCTCCTTACCCAGACTTTCCGAGTCCCTCGCCTTCTTTCCATCCCATCTTCCTTAGCAGGTCTGACCCCTTGCTTTCTGCTAGAGGATCCTGTGGCTACATATTCGTGAGTAGGAGCAGGAGCAGAGAAGGCAGTAAGGAGGAGGAAGACGGAGAACAGAGCAAGAGGAGAGGACGAGGACAGAGATTGGGCGTGGAGGAGGCACACGAGTTGAGCGAGGAGGGGGAGGGTGTGGGGGAGGAGGAGGAGGAAGTTGAAACCTTGGTGCCGTGTCTTGCTGCCTCCACAGCCTCTCGCAGATGCTCCTCCTTCTCCTTCTCCTGCTCGCCTGTTCAGTGACTAGCTCCCGCGTCAACCTCCTCCTCGACCTCTCGTGCGAGCTCCGCGTACTTCCTTGCTTTTTCCTGCCTCAGTGCCTGAGCATTGCCGTCAGTCGCCTCCCCACCCCTGCTCCCCTCTCTTCTTCCTTCCCCTCCTCTTCCTGTCCTTCCTGTTCCATCCCACCATCGCCTTCCTCATATCCCTCCTCCTCTTCCTCCCCTCTCCCTCCTCCTCTCCCTCCCCCCTCCTCCTCTCCCTCCTCCCCTCTCCTTCACTTTCTCTCTGCGTCACCCACCTTCTTCTCCATGGCGTGCTGCTCTGCCATGACCTCCCTCTTGATCTTCTCGATCTCAACCTTCTTGTGCTCGGCCTGCAAGTCCGTCACGCCTGCTGCTCGACGACAGCTGGGCTCACAAGCTTCTGCCGGTGCATGTCCGACTGGTCCTCATGCTTCTTCAACTGCAGGGAGGAGGTGTAAAGTCAGAGCAGCGCAGGTTTCTCCTCCCTCCTGCTCCCAGCCAGAGATCTGCCCTTTCCTTGCATCCCCCCCCCCCTTCCCCTCCTCCTCCTCCTCCTCCACTTCCCTCCCGTCTCTCCACTCGTCCTCCCTCCCCTCTCCTCGTCCTCCTCTCCCTCGCCTCCGCTACCCCATCCTTCCATCTTGTCTGCCTCTACTTTGACACCCTCCAGAGCCTCCTCTCCTTCCTACCTGCTCAGCAGACCCGAACTTTCGCCTGCAAATGTAGCAAACGCCCGTCCCATTGGCGAGCACTGCTGAAATGTTCCCTCCTGGCCCAGTAGTTGGGGCTGCTGATGGGGCCTCCCCCGAGCTAGCTGCAACCTGCTCGAACGTCATGCGAGCTGCCTCCCAAACTCAATGGGTCGGACAGATGCTGACGCTGCCGCCGCCACTCCTCCTGCTCCTGCTCCTGCTCCTGCTCCTGCTCCTCCTTCTCCCTTTGGCAGGCCTCCCGAGATATCCGACCAGCCTCCTCCTCCCGATTCATCAGGGGGTTCAGACTCGTCTGTGCAACGTTGGAAGTTACATTGAGACTGGGAGAGGGAGGAGAGGAGAGAGGAGAGAGCCAGAGCAAAAGCCAGAGCAAGAGCCAGAGCAGGAGCAGGAGCAGGAGCCGGAGCCAGAGCCAGAGCATTAGCAGGAGCAGGAGCAGGAGCAGGAGCAGAGGCAGGGGCAGGAGCAGGAGCAGGAGCCAAAGCAAGAGCAAGAGGAGGTTGAACAAGGGGAGAGCAGAGTTTAGAAGTACCTGGATGATCTTGCTTGCTTTTCCATTTGTTCAGGTCCGCACCAACATTGATCTTCATGCCAGTGATGCCACTGAAACCAGCCCAAGTCAACTTCAGCTGCGCTCGCTGACCCTGACTCTCTTCCATGCCTCTCACTCCATCCTGCATCCCCTCCAACGATCGTCCCCGTCCACTCTGCATCACTCCCCATCCTCACTCGCCTCCTCCCACCCTGTCCGAACCTCTCTAGGTCATTGCTGCCAGTCCCTCCAGCCCTGTCCCCTCCACTTTCATCATCACCTGCCCTTCTTCTTCTTGTTCTTCTCCATCTTCTCCATCGCAGCTTGCGCGGCAGCTGGCAAGACCCTTCGTCACTCCTCCTCCTCCCCCTCCTCCTTCGCCTCTCCCTCCTCCTTCTCCTCCTTCTCCACTACCTGCTGCCTCCGCCGCCACTTGAGCCGCAGACTTCTCCGTCGATACCTGGCGGCCACAGGTCAGCACCGCCCCTCCCCACCATCCCATCCTCACGTTCGAGTTCTGCCCCCACGTTCCCTGGTGGCCCTCGATCTCCGCGTACTGCTGGGTCTCGAAGTCGAACTTGTAGTACTGGGACGGCAGGAGCGTGAGCAGCAGGGACGGGAAGGGCGACAAGCCTGCTCCCCCTCCTCCCCCTCCAGATCCCCCATGCCTTGGTCGACTCTGACCTTTTGAGCAGTCGGCTCGTAGTAGATGTTGGTAGAGGCGTCGAAGTAGTAGTTGGTCTGCCATGTTCGTCATCCCCGTGCTCAGCAGGCACCACCCCTCCTCACCTGTGCGTGATAGTACCACCCTGAGCTCTCGTCGTACACAAACCCAGCTGGGACGTTAGCTGGGGTGGGGAAGGCCTGCCAGAGCAGTTGAGGGCCCGCAAAGCACCCCTCGACTTCCCACCTGCCCGGACCCGATGGCCATGGCTTGCTCGACTGCAATGTTGCCCTGAAAGCGGATCTCCGTCAGCGCAAGGAGGAAGTAGAGTCCCCGCTCGCACCTGCCCGATGCCAGTCGCTGCATAGCCGGCATCGGCTACGTCCTTGGGTCGTGCATAGGAGACAGAGATGGAACTGGGAGGACGAGAGGTCAGGTGGCGGAGCAGGTGGCGGAGCAGTTGGAGGTTACCTCCCCATAATGAGAAGCCCCTGAGACGCATACTTGTAGACAGCCTGCATTGAGCGATTGTCACTGGCAATGGAAGGCTGGGGATCGTGGCGAGCACAATAGAGTAGCAGTACAAAGACATCAGAACAAAGATAACAACGGGAGCCGATCAAGTCACATTGCAAGGTGCTGTGTCATACCTGAGACGACAGGACGTTTCCATAGTCAACAAAACACATATTCTTGTCCGGGATGATCCTTATCTGCCGTTCAAGGGATGGTCCGAAGTCAAGCGGCATCGCACAGTTGTAACTGAGCGAGTGTAACGGTCCTTACCTCAGTGATCCTGGGCGGCCATTGCGACATAGCGATCCTGATGTGATAATCCGTCGTTTGCGGCGCCAGTCCTCGCCTGAGCCCGCATCAGTTCCGCCCGTGTACCTTCCCATGAAGCGACTCACAAGAGCAGGATCGAGCTCGGCTTCTCGACCATCTCTGCCATCCCCGAGGCCTGCGAGCTGTGAGTCAACAAGGGAGCCACTGTCCTGTCAAGGTCTCACGTTCATGGCAGGAATCTGCGAGAGCGGGAGCTCGTTCCCATCCCGCGGCAGCGAGCACCTGGTACGCTGCTCAGCTCGAGAGGACGAGACAGTCTGCACCGTACGTGAAGCACACGTTCCGCCTTGCGAAGTTCATCGTGTTGCACGATGCACAGATCCAATCCTGTTTGGCATTCGCCGCGTTGGAGTTGTCTTGCCTCGACGTGTCTCTGCTGAACTCGATCCGTGCCTGCATCCAAAACTTCAAACGAGTCCACCGCGCCCGGCCACCTCCGGCCTACCTGAACTCCCTGTATGAAGATGCATCCACGAAGGGTGTCCATCACCTCCTCCGCAGTCTGCAGCGTATCCATGTCCACAAACGCGAGTCCCCTGCAAACAGCATCTCAGGGAGGACAAGGAGCGTGATCCTTGTTCCGACGCTCACCTGGACTCCCCAGTGTTGCGGTCCTTGGCAATCCGGACGCTGGTCGGGACGGTGAACTTAGCCAGCGCTTGACGGACATCTGATATAACCCCAAACAATCCACAAATCGACTCAGCCCAGTAACAAAGTCTTCATTCGAGCAGAGAGAGTTTAGACCGTCTTCAGTTGTTGCATAACTCAGGCCTCGCAGGACAAGCGTTCTGTTGGGCTCGATGTTCTCCCGTGGCCTCTCCCGCTGGAAGCTAACCGCCGCAACGAAAAGCAACGAATCAGACAACACTGGATACTCCTCCAAGGGATGTGGGAGGATACTCTTCATCGCGGTGTCTCTTCCGAGGCGGCTCGTCCATGTACAGTTTGGGCTCACGCAGGTTGTCCCTGAGTTCATCGAGTAACATGTCAGGAACACCATCACGACAGGATGACACAACTAGATAGTCTTCACACCAACTTCACGTCTACCGGATCTTCACTATACCCCACTCCAACACCAACTTCACATCTACTTGCACTTCACTTTTCCCAATCACCTCGGGTAGCGCTCTCTGGACCGGCCGTACGAACGATCCCGGGACCAAGATCTGGATCTCGAGGACCAGGACCTTGACCTTGACCTTGACCTTGACCTTGACCTTGACCTCGACCTCCTCGTCCTCTCCGGCGATCTCCGTGTAGGAGAGGGTCGTCGATTCTCTGCGAGGATGAACTGAAAGGCAGCCAGCCATAGCTCAACCCACCTCGGGCATAACGCAAGTCGCGCCTATCGTCGAAGTCCCTGTACCTCCGCCCGCTTGCTTCTTGGTTGTTGAAGTCTCCGCCTAGGGGGACACGTATGAGGATCAGATCAATCGTGCAAGTTAACAGAGTGCGAGCTGCTGCTGGCGCTTGCAGACGGATCAACGTAGCAACGAGGAGTACCGAAATCGCTGTCATGAAATCCAGCGCGGCCACCGTCCCCGTAGTACGCCATTGAAAAATCTTGGCTCTAGTGGGTCGTTCTCATGAATTCTAATTGTCCAAGAAAAGTCAGAGTATCCCCGGCATGAGATCGGGGAATAGATGGACAAAGATATTGTATCACACAAACAAGATCGCTATCGTGGACAATCTCGAACAGTGCAACACCCTTGCGCAATGTATGCTAATCCATAGTCATGTAAATCCACCAGAGCTAATGTCTTCTAATTCTCTCGATCTGCACAACCATATGAAGAGGATTCTACTTTCCACTATAACATGGGCCCTGTTGAACATCGGCAGGAGAGCAAGGTGCCATGGACCTTTTTCCTCGTCACTTCAATGATACCAGCTCATTGTCAACTGCACCATTCACAACTTATGCTTCTCCTTTCTCCTTATCTTTCATCTCCTCCTCCTCCTCCTCCTCCTCCTCCTCCTCCTCCTCCCTTCCCTCTCTCTCCCCTGCCGCCTCGCATGCCTGCAGAGTTGAAGCAGGAATTCTTTTGGTACAAATTACAGAGTTTTAAAACTTTTGTTTACATGTACAGAGGTACAAATCATAAAATATATATGGCTGTAACGAAGAGCCCCTAAAAGTGATATATATCGTTCAAATTCTCAGACTATCAGGTACTCTGTAGCTAATTTCTCGACACTACGGGATCAATTGTAATATTCTAAAATATTGCTGTCGTGATTTTTTGTTTAAAACAAATATTTACTGAATTTAGTGTACATTTTGTACCAATGCATTATATGTAATGGTGATTTTAGTACTATGCCATGATGTTGCCAACTTGCAAGTTGAGCAGCTGCAATCGGCGCCGCCGAGCCGGCGTTCCAGACTGAGTTAGTGACTAACGCGGCCGCCCGGCCGTGCCGACCGGGCCCGGTGACCAAGCCGCCGCCGCTGAATGCCCGGCGACCTGGCGCAATCGCGGCCCGGCCAGCTGCACTCCCGCCGCCCCGAGACCTCCTGTCAGTGGCCCGGGTCGCCTCGGAGAGCTTGGCCCTCAGGAGCTGCCGTCTCGCTGGTACGGATCAGATCAGCCGCGCGATTCACGACTCATGATCGGATCCATACTGGATGATGGCCCGGCACAGGCGGCCGCTGAGACGGGCGGTGACTCACTGCCGCCGTGCGGCCTGCGCAGAACTTCTCCAGGCTAGACCACCGAACTGGCAGCCACAAACAAACACAATCACACACGCTGAGAGCGCTTGACTCGCCACTTAGAAACATTCTTGTTAGCTGAGCAGGGCCTGCCCTCTCTAACGAATCAATAAAGCTCTGCCGCTACCGTGAGCCTTCTCGGGCCGCGCGGTCATTCAACTTGTCCCACAGAAGACCTTCGCATCCTGAGACGCTTCAGGCTCCTCCCCTAACACTTCACGCAGCGATTCAAGTCCGTTGCCTGCACATTCCGCATCATCTGGTGCTGCTGGGATGGGAGGCCGCCTGACCTCTAATGGGTCTGATTCCCCTCCCCCGGGCACCGCAGCACTGCTGGACATCAGCCGGATCAGTTCAACCGCTCGTCACGAGTCGATCCTACTTCTCTCGTATCCCCTGAGCCTCCTCCTCGACATTCCCAGCATCCCCTCCTGCATCCACCACCTAGCAGCCGTGCATCAGCGACCTGCGACCCTGAAAGCTGCTCCTCACCTCCTCCCTCTGTTCTTCAGACGAGACTGAAGGCCCATCAGCCTGAGCTCCTCCTATCTGGAGCCATTCGTGGGTTAACATCTTTGCCGCCGTCGCTCTCTGTCATCCCAGACGTCAGTGGAAACTCTTGCCTCCGTCTCCGCTGACCTTGGACGTGTCAAACTCCAGCATAGGGATGAGGAAGTCGGTCAGAGCCCTGGCCTGCGAGCAGATGCTGTGAGGAGGAGGCGAAGAGCAAGAACAGGGCAAGGAAGTACTCACTTCGTCTGCGTGCATCCGGTACTTGTCAACCAACACCGACGTGAGATCCCAGAACTTGAGCCTGCGCGGGGAGGAGGGAGGCGTCAGCTACTCGATCCAGCAAGGCATGAGAGACAAGAGGAGTACTTGCGAATGTTTCGTAGTTCGCCCTTCCGATTGAAGAGCTCAAGGGAGAATTTCCCACCCAGGGCGATCACCTGAAGTCAAACAAAATGAGAGATCGTCGTCCGGGCAGATTTTAACGTTTCGATTTTCTCGCCCCCTTCGCAATTCCTCCTCCATTGCACTCCTCTCCCTTTCCGCCTCTAATTCCACACTTTCTGCAAACTTTCCCCTCCCTCCATCCCTCCCTTCCTCTCCCTCCAACAATCCTCTCCTTGTTTCCCTCTTATCCCAGCCCATACCTTGGGCATCCTTCCCAACAGCTCCTGCATTTGCGCAAGATGGTCTGCACAGCATCCAGTCAAACATAACAACGTCGGCGCACAGCCAAGATATTTCACCCCACCTTCATCGCGGTCATACCCGTCACCCTCGTGGGGATCAAAGAGCAGGTCACCAGTAACGAGCTCAAAGACCTAGATACAACAAACATATCAAAACTTTCATGCGCATTCTGCAACAAGATACCATGCAAGCAAGGCTCCACATGTCAGCAGAAGTGTCATATTTAGCCCCGATGATGACCTGGAAACAACACAGTCATCAACGACAGCCTGAACCCTCGCCGCCTTCATCAGCATGATTACCTCAGGAGCGCGGTATTGTCTTGTTTGGATGTCCTCGGTGAAATGCTTGTATGTGTAGCACGCGTTACCCAAGTCCACAACCTGAAAAAACGAGCTCAGAGACAAGAATCTGTGAATATCCGCTGGTCACCTTGGCTCCAATGTTTGGGCCTGTCTGAAACAAAGCACCCAGTCCTTCCCGCAGCAAATCAGAACGAGCAGAAGAATGAATCAAGGCGGACCTGGCGGGTAGTTCCTTTCCTTCCTGGGCGCACGAACATTTCCTTTCCCTTCCTCGTCCTGATCTTGCGCGTCTCCGGCAATCTCTTCATTTGTTGCTTCTTTACGCTCGCTGGCATCATCATCCCCAGTTGATGCAGCATTATCATTCTCCCCTGCTACACTTGCAGCAGCAGCAGCGGCGGCGGCGGCCTTGGCTGCTTTTTTCTTTTTCTCCCTTAATCTTTTCTTTTGATTCTTTGTAAGTGGAACATCTGCAGCTTTAAGGTCTATGTGTCAGGACATCTTGCACGCCACTCATCGAGCCAATCCTTACCTGCCTTGGCGACGCATTCCTTGGCTTCCTCTTCCAGATCGTCTGAGAACTCGCCATCCACGGGACAGAGAAGGACGTTCTCCGGCTTGAGATCTGTGTGAATGATGCTACACTTGGAATGGAGAAAGTCTAGCCCCATGAGAACTTGTCTGGTGATGGACTTCACCATGTCCATCGGAATTCCCCGGTAGTTGTAGTGCTTGATCAAAGCAAGCAGGTTCGGACCCATCGGCTCGAACAGCATGCACATGTGTGTACCGTTGGGCCCGGTGTGCTTGAACGAGTCATACAGCTGGACAACATGGTCTGACCCGGCCCCGGGAGTCTTGGTGACTTTGTTGAGGAACCGTATCTCGTCCAGCGCCGCCTCCGTGTAGTGCGAGGCGCTCTTCTGAACCTTCAGCGCCACCTGCACCTTCCGCTTGCGATCCCACGCACACCAGACAGTTGAGAAGTGCCCCCACCCAAGTTTCCGGATCACTACGATGTTATTGTTGTACACCTCACCTACCCTGACAGGATGGTAACCTCCTTTCTTGTACCCGCTCTTCCCCTCATCCTCGTCCTCATCAAAGTCCTGGGTGTCCTCCGACTCACTGCTATTGTCGACATCGTTCGTGTCTGAATCGTCCTGGTTTGAGTTGACTATTCCATCTATACACTCAGCCTGCTGCTCTGCCGGGTTGCTAGGGTCATCTTCATTGATGCTCAGGGCGTCAAGGCCTGAAGTCAGCCCTTCGGCCCTGGCGTTCTCTTCGCTGTCCGCTGCCTTCACCATGGAGCTCTCGAGCTCTGTATCTGATCTAGACAGCTTCGAGGATCCTTCCTCTCCACCATCGTTCGCACTCGACGGATCTGCTGTCAGCGAGCTTGTGTTGCTAGATGCTTCTCCACGGGCTTCGTCTGTTGATGCTGCAGGATTGTCCTTGGACATCCTGGAACAAGGCCTCCGCCCGATGCAGCAGCACCAGCTAGCTACCCAGCGTTGATGAAGGTCAGAGCCACCAGCTGACCACCTAAGGAGAGCGATCACACACCGGGCACCGCCAGAAGCATGCTGCTTCTGCTACCGTCATACTTCTTGCGAGTACGTTCCTTGTTTGTTTCCCTCGCTTTCTAGCGCCTACTGTCGGAATAACAACAGCTTCTCTAATAAAATTATCTCCAACTATTTCCGCATGAAACCAATCTGAAGCTAGCCTCTGACTAGCCAGGAGCAGTACATAGTTTCAACACACAGCCTTCCTGCCTTTCGACTCAAGGAAAAACATCTCTATCCTCTCTGACGCTTGAATGCCGCCCCCTCCCCCGCCATCTCTCCACACTGCACAACAACGAGCAAACAGTGTGGCTGAAATTCATTTGTATCCTTTGATCGTTTCTCCAGCGCAGCTATCCCTCGTTTTCTCATGCTAATCACAATGCCTCCCTCCTCTCTCCCAACAGGAAACATCCCCCCGACCCCCCTCTCCCATCATTCTTCCCTCTCTCCTCCTCCTCATCTCCATTTTCCTCCCTTGCCTCCTGCTTCGCCCCTCCCCCCCCGGCCTCCTCCATCCTGCCGCTCCCTCACACCCGTGAGCATGTAGTACAGAGCTCCCATCACGCAATGTCGGGACCACCCCTACCCCCCACTTTGACTGTCTTGAACCCGTGCTGTCTCTGTACCCTTGCACTTAACAGTACCCTACCCATCTTATTCCCCTCCACTTCTAGCTTCTCCCACCCTACCCCCTTTTACTAGTACCCCTACTCTTGATGAAGATCACACTACCCACCCCAAAGATTCCTAAAAAGCAGGTACCCGACCTAGACAAGTCCCTTTGGTTGAGGACCCTACCCTCAATTCAAGACCCTGCCCGTGTACAACATTTCACTTGCCCTTGGTTCTTGCCAGCATTACCACAATTTTCAAATATTCAACTCTTCAACTACTATTTTAAAAAAATACATAATATTTTCAACTGCTGTGATTAAAATTGTCAAATGTATCGACCCACCCCCTACCTCCAAGTTAAACTATAGTCATCTTTACCCCAGGCAGCTGAATTCTAGAACTTTACGACCACCCCACCCTCTTGAATTGGTAGAGACCCCATAAAATCTCTCTTAAAAAACCCACCCTCGAATCGACCATTGGAGATCCACCCATCATCCGCTAGTCCTCTCACAACTTGCACCCCCTTATCCTAGTACAAAGAGCACCCACCAACCCTTTGAATAATAGTCCCCATGATCCACCACCCCTCTTCCAACACTACCCACCCACCCACATACCACCCACCCTCCTCAAGTCCAACCAAACACGTGATCAGCTCCCGAGGGTCCTTCACACACTGAGGCGGGCCGTGACTCATCAATCCCACAACCCGGGAGATGACCGGACTGAGGCCGGGGAACCTTATTTCAAGTTTTAAACCCCGCCATGGCCACGAGTCCACCTCCGTCCGCGCCCGCCGTGGAATGAGAGTGAGGGGGGGGGGGGGGGGGGGGGGGGGGAAAGCCGGGGGGGGGGGGGGGGGGGGAGGGGGGAAAAAGAGAGGGGGGGGGGGGGGGCCTCAAACTGGGGGGGGGGGGGGGGGGGTTGGATGGGGACGGGGGGGGGGAGGGTTCCGCTCCCGACTTAGACCTGGGGGGGATGGGGGT
>NW_005434567.1:64814-96885 GCF_000315625.1 Guillardia theta CCMP2712
AGGGGGAGGAGGGAGGAGGGAGGAGGGAGAGCGGAAAGCGGAGAGCGGAGAGCGGAGAGCGGAGAGCGGAGAGCGGAGGAGGGGGGAGCGAATGACACTGAAGGGATGAGTGAGGGAGGCAGAGGGGAAATCAGCCTCAAAAGCAGCCGTCGACAACTGCAATAATCTTGTCGACGAAGATCTTCCATGGCTTGTCAAGGCGGAGGACGCGTCTGCTCACTGAAGCTGCTGGTTTTTCTCTGGGTCATGGGGGCGTATGCACCTTTCCATGAATATTCGGCGGCTTCCTGGACGAGAACTCTCCCCTGCATCCTCAGCCTGCATGCGGCTGCTGAGAGAAAAATGGAGCTGAGAGGAGGGTCCGAAAACCTCAAGGACCTGATAGAGGAGGCCGAGGAAGTGTTCGAGGAGGACGAAGAGGATAATATCATGAGGGAGTACAGCACCTCCGAGTGCGACGAGATCATATCCTATGGCTCCGAGTCGATCGACTGGTGAAAGGGAATGATGGGAGGGTGTGAGGCGACTCACGGGTTGTCCTTGCAGCAAGATCTACGAGTGCATGAACCGAGAGGGCACAGACGAGGTCAAGGCGAGGAGGCTCGTCGACACCTTCTACGTATGCAGAGGCCTGTTGCGGTGCCTGCTCTGCTGCCAACGTTGCTCCTGCCTTTACTCTCTCCTCCTGCAGGCAGAGGTTCTAACACTCGGCAGGACATGGTGATACGCCGGCGGCACTTCAAGTACATACACAAATTCTTGATCCAGGGGATCGACCTGAACAGGGAGATGGTAGAATCGTCTTCCGTCGCGCTGCAGCTGCTGACTCGCGGAGTGTCAGACCTCGGAAGATCTGAGCAAGACTGTCGCAGACTCCAAGTTCGGCCATCTCATCCGCACCAAGTGCACGGTGCTGCACCTTGCTGCAGCACTAGGGTGAAGGGAGGCTTGACGTCATCAGGAGAGGACTGATGGTTGTTCAAGGTACAACCGCACGTGCGCAAGGCTGATTGATCTCGGGGCAGAAGTCCATGCAGCTGTATGGTTTGCTGGACCCCTTTCAGACGGTCTCACTCTAAGCAGGACAGCACAGGGGCCCTTCCGATCCACTACGCTGCTGGAGGAGGGAAGGTGGACACTTGTAGCCTGTACAGCACCCAGCTAGTTGTTTGACGGATTGTTCGGAGATGTAAGTGTTGTGCAGGTTGGTCTATCATGGAAGTCTTGCAGACGTCAACCATGCTACAACCAACGGCCTTACACCGCTACACTACGGTAGTGAATCACCCCGCCCTTCCCTGCCTCATCCCTTGCCTTGGGCAGCTGCGACTAGTGGGTACGTGGGAGCGACGTTCCGCCTGCTGCAACTCGGGGCAGACGTTTATAAGCGCACGAGCGATGGCAAGACGGCATATGATGTTGACGGATGCTGCGAGTTTGCGGGCCCGACTTTGACATGCTCACAGATCGCGTTCCGGCAGGGATCGAAGCACGTCTGCTACCTGCTCCAATGCTGGATCCTCCAGTATGGCATGGACCTCCGGGCAGCGAGTGAGCAAAACTGCCTCCTATCACTCCGAACCTCTGACGACAGGCAAGGGAGCGAAACGGCGGGTGGAGTCTTCTACCACGGAGCTGGCAACTTCTCAATCCCTCCCTGCATAAGGAGCCCGGCACACGCTACTGCAGAGGCGTTCATCAAGAGCTTGAGCGCGTGCCCAGCTGTACCTCTCGCCTTCTCGCGTTTTCACCGTGATGGCGTATGGCAGGACAACCTTCCCAACGCTCCAGCTGCGGTGGAGCAGCCCGTGCACCCGCACGTCAGTAGGCCCTCGTTCCAGCCCCGTCCGGGAGTGTTGGTCATATTGCTGAGCTCCCTCCTTCCATCATCTCACCGCTCGCGCGCAGGTACCGTACAAGATCATCATGAAGCGACTTCCGTACAGCATGCAGGTGGGTTGCTGGCATGCGGGCGGTGCTGCGGTGGGAGTGAAGAGCGTTTGAACGCAGGAGGAAGAGCTGAAGGCGCTGTTCCAGACAAACAGCCTGCCCGAGCCCAAGAAGATCTCCTTCCTCCGTGCGATCAGGCCTTGTTCGCTCCTCTGCTCCTGCTTATATTCCTGCTGCAGGAAACCCGGACAAGACGCACTTCTCCATGGCCTTCGTGGAAATGCAGAACGAGGAACAGGCTTCACGCGCTATTGCTGCCCTCAACAACATCATTGTGCTCCCCTTTCTGCTCTCATCCTCCTCCTCCTCACTCTCAGCCCCAGGTCAACGACCCCGACGATCCAAGGTGGCCGAAGCGTCTCGAGGTTAACTACACTCTCCTCTCACTCTCCCCTCCTCCTCCTCCTCCTCCTCTCCCTCCTCGCCCTCACCTTCCCGCCTCCCGCCTCCCGCCTCCCCCAAGTTGGCTACCCCCTCCTCCTAGTGCACCAAGGGAAGAACTGGGCTGAGCAGGAGAGGTCCAGGTGTCGAAGTGCTACGACGTAAGGAAGAAACCGCCGGAGCAGGGAGTGCTGCAGGAGACTGTGGACTATGAGGGAAGGAGGGTTGACCCGTCTCGTCGCCCCAATCAGGTCATACCGCTACTCATTCTCGTTCTCTCCTCAGATCTCAGTCATGCCGCAGGCTGGACGCGGCGGCTTCGGGAGGGGGTCAACGAGCAGCCAGCACAGACCGTCTCCCGGCGGCAGGCTGAACTCCTGGTGGAGAAGCTGACCCGGATCACCAAGTCAACTTATACGCTAGTAGCCATTTCATTACCCGAATAACCAACTGAGGTCACCGTCACTGAAACCCGTTCAAACAAGTTGACAACCGTGCTGCGTCGGACCCGGCGATCCGATGATCAAACCGAGTCACTGCGGCGGGTGACTCGGACCGGCACCGTGCTGCGGCTGCCACCGTGGCACGGTCGCCCGGCCGGCGCCCGGCCCGGCCGGCGGGCCGCCGGAGTCGCCATGTTGACTCTTCAGTGAAGCGGGCGCCCCTGCCGCTCAGCCTTCAGGCCCGCCGTGTCCGATTGGCGCCCCGCCCCCGGGCGGCCCCCCACAGCGAGGCGGGCCGGGCGCCGCGTGCCAGACTCCGCGGCCCGCCGTGACTGAGTCCCCGGACTCCGGGAGTCCGAACTTCAGTGCTGTCCAAGCCTCCCCGGATCGGAAGTTGCAAACGTCGTGACCGGCGGTCACGCTCGGACTGAGTGCCGCTGACGGACTCAGTGATGCTGATCGGACGGGCTCAGCCTCCGCCCCGCATCATGGCATACCGTACGGCGTCACGGAGAACGCGGGCGCGGCGCGGCGGCGCGCCCGGCGTGGCCGGCCCGGCCTCCGGGCTTCAACTAAGTTCCCGGCGTCAGCGGCCTGGCACGCACGGTGATCGGACCCGGCCGGGCGGCTGACGAAATACAAGTTTGTTAGACTTGTACTCACGGTCCAAAGTCACGCAGACGTCACATCGACCTTAGTTGTAACAAGACAGTTTTTGCTCAAGACCGAGTTTAATGCACACAAATCCAGAATTGAGGAGCACATGAGAGATAGACTGTATGCTAGGATGTGAAACCCAAGCATCCAGACATGAGAGGACCGAGGCTTCAAGGCTTAGCAAGACGGCTAGGAAAGCCCCCCTCTTCGTCCCACACGCCGCTACATCCGGCGTCCGCCTTGCCACGTAAGTCGTCTTGGTTTACAGGAGAGTTTTTGTTAACTCGGCGCTATCTGACTGGCACGGCTGGCATACGTTCCATCGGATGATCAGCGGCACCGTGCCACCCGCCCGGCTCGTCCCGGGACCGTCAGTCCCGGGCCCGGCCCGTCGGTACTGTAGTCACGCGAGTCGGCCGTACGGTAACGCCGGTTCTACCGTACGGAGCCTCGGAGTCTGCCAGTCACTGAGTTGAGTCACACGGTCGACGGTCGGACGCCCGGCTATCCAACCTTGCCGGGTGACCGGTGACTGAGTTCGAGTCAGGCTAGCCCGGGGCCCGGGACGGTGTCAGTATTCGGCTCAGTGGCTGCCCCTCTTTGAGACATGATAATTGTATGAATGAGGCGGACTTGTTAAGTCATTTCCACAGTCCGCCAGCCCACCCCTGTTGACTATGATCCTCTATTGATTCACCACCGGTGATTCAGAAGTGAGTACCCCTGAATTTTGAATCAAATGGATAGTTTTCTAATTATGTCGAAATGTTCTTGAATATTTATAAGTATTACTCAGAATATTTGAAAAATTGATTCAAGTTTACCGCTGTATGAACCCTCTACCCCATCAACATCAACCCGCACCCACCTCAAGTTCACATGATGCACTGACAACCCGTACCATTCATACTGAACCTGATAACCCTTCGTGTCAGGAGCCAAAAATCATGGGTGGGGTATATGACCCGACCCACACAAGGAATATGTAAAATGTAACGAGCGGCAGGGTGGTATGATGAAAAGTGGGATCGCGGTGGGTGGGGTATGCCGGCGATGCGAGGCTAGAATGCGATGTGGATGGCATGGAGGCGGAGGCGGAGGAGGAAGGAGAGAGGACGAGGAGGAGAAGGCGCTTGCAGTCGATCCCTCCCTTGGGACATGCAAGCTCCTACCTTCTCGTGCTCACTCGGCCGCGACATAGCCGACTCCCGGCCATCAACTCGCTCGCGACTCCTCGCAAACATTTTTCGCGGCCGGCGACTGCTCGCAGCGGTCACCGTGCTTGCTCTGATCTCCCCGCCAGTCAGAGCCGGACCTTGCTTAGATTACCTCCCAGCCCTGCCAAATGCCAGCAACAGCTCCTGCATGTGCCCTGCCGGGTTCGGAGCGGTCGTTGACGGCAACAATCAAACTTCATGCGAAGCATGTCAGGAAGGGAAGTATCGGCTGGCGGCAGGGACAGGGCAGTGCATAGACTGCCCTCCTCACAGCTGGTCTGCGGGCGGAAACTCTTCGTGCCAGTGCAATGCAGGAGCAGAACCAGGGGAAATGGGCTCCTGCCTCCTGTGCGCTCCTGGCAAGTACAAAGAAATCACTGGCAATGGGAGCTGCAGTCGCTGCGAATTGAGCTCTTACTCGAACCAGGAGGGTGCAACAGCATGCTCAGCCTGCCCTTCGAGGACGAGCTCGTGGGTGGACGGCTCGACCTGCGTGTGTAACCCTGGTTTCTTCGGGATCAGCAGCTGCTTCCGATGTTTCCCGGGGAAGTTCTCCAGGGAGCATGCTTCCACCACATGCTCCTCTTGCCCTGCAGGGACCTTTTCCACTGGATCTGCTTCAGCATGCACAGCGTGCAATGCGGGAAAGTTCTCCACAGGGGACACTGATAGATGCTTTTCCTGCGCCGCTGGTACGTACTCTGAGGTGGTGGGCACGTCAGTATGCTCGCACTGCCCTGCTGGAACTTACTCGGAGGCGCTGGGCGTTTCGAACTCTTCTTCATGCTACATGTGTTCTCCAGGATCGTTCTCGTTGGCAGGCTCGACTTCCTGCTCTCTGTGCGGTGCAGGAACGTTCGCTGAACAGCAAGGCACGTCAAGCTGTCACGCTTGTGATGAAGGGACGTACCTGGCAACGGTGGGAGCAGATAGCCAGAGCGCGTGCTTGATATGCTCTGACCCGTTCTCAACTTCCCTCCAAGGCAGCACGAACGCTACCGACTGCGTCTGCATCAAGGGATACACCTTGATCAACGGCATCTGTTCCCCCTGCCCCCCGGGGACGTACAAGGACTTCAACGGCACGGGCGCTTGCTTGCTCTGCCCGTATGCGAAGTTCTCCAACGAGAGCGGCCTGAGCAGCATGCAGTCCTGTCAGAGCTGTCCCTTTGGGTCAGTGAGCGAGGAGGGGAGCACCACCGTGGAGCAGTGCAGGTGCGACCGGGGTTACGAGAACCTCAACGGCACGTGCTCGGCGTGCAAAAAGGGATACAGCAAGCGAGAAGTCAATGACACTCTGTGTACGCCGTGCGAGGCCGGGTCGTACGGGCCGCAGGAGGCGATGCAGGAGTGTCTGCTGTGCCCCAACCACACTTACTCGGGGGTTGTGGGCTCTTCCAACCTTTCTGACTGCAACCTGTGTCCTGCCAACTCAACCTCCAACATGGGCAGCAGGGTGTTGTCAGACTGTATTTGTAGCGATCAGCATTTTTTGCGGGATGGAGTTTGCGTCTCATGCATAGACTGTGACTACAGGAACTCAATACACAGGCGGAGCGGCGGGGGCCGGGGGCCCTGCCTGCCCTGTCCTTACGGGAACCAGGACAAGTTTGCGGGGCAAGGGCCGATGCCGATGGGAAGGTGCAATGGGAGCCTGGGCGGCTACGATTTTCAATATGCGTGGATTGATAGCGATGCGAGGATAACTTGGGGAACGGAGCTCAACGTCGTGGCTGGCCAAGAGAACGCGACTGAGTTCTTCACAGGCTTCCCTTACCAAGAGGTGAACGTGACGCCCCTCCTTCCTCCTCCCTGTCCTCTGCGTCTTCCCCTTCCCCTTCCCCTCCTTCCCTCCTCCGCTTCTGATGCTCCTGCCGCAGGCCGTGATGCCGGATGGGAAGATTGACGAGTGTGTGACCAACTGCTCGGAGGGATGGAGGTGGCTGTCAGCCTCGGACTGGCACGCGGCCTGCCTCCTGTGGTTCCCGGCCTCCCGCTGCTCTGCCTCGGCGTTCCCGAAGGTCCAAGTGAGAGCCTTCGCGCGCAGCGACATGAAGCAGGAGGGAGAGCTGTACAAGGCCGGGGACCTCCTGGGGTCAAGGGTAGATGGATATTCTTTCGGAGGATGCTGGCCTTGTACAGCCCTGACCTGTCCTCCCGGGCATCAAGGTGTAAATATTTGTCCCTCCAGGAGGTAAGCAGCTTCTGTTCCTCTGACCTGGCATGACGCACAGCGCAGGGCTGGAGGAGAGAGTCAAGAGGACTTGAGCAGCTGCTCTCCCTGCCCGGCAGGGACTATCAAGAGCTCCTATGGGCCATCGCTCTGCTCCCCCACGCTATGACGTCGCCGAAGCCAAGTGTTGAAGCTCAACTCACTGCATGTAATGTAATGAAGTTTATTCCATGATTTCCCCATCTGTTGTCCTGCTCTTGGACATTCACGTTTATCTGACCTGCCGGAATCATTCATGATATCTTTGCGGTTGTAACCCTTTCCACTTTCCACACTCCTCCTTGCCTCATGTCATCACTCTCTCAATCTATTCCCTCCTCTTGCCCTCTATTTCTTCAGAGAGTTTCATGGCCATTTTCTGTTAATCAATTGCTGTTGGCCCTGATTAACCACCGAGCTCATCATCAAGCAACAGGCTTGTCTTGCTGTTAGCTGTTTCCCCTTCGACACTCCCCAACATCTTGAACGCACGAGATTTGCTCTTTGTATCCCCTCAGTCTCTGTCTGGTGACCTTAAAGGGCTCTTGATTTCAGCTCGTCCTCGCTGGACAGAAAATCTTCGTGCGTCTTCTTCCAATGGCGATCAGCCTGCGCTTGAGTGAGGAGGAGGGAGGAGACAAGGTCGCAGCAACAGCTCCTTACATCTGCCTCGTCCATTTTAGCCAGCATGAGCTTCAGGCCCATGCTCCCATCATACAGAGAGAGCTGCAGGCACCAGTCAAGTACGCCTCATCCTCTCAGCAGCTCAGGATCGTCAGCAGCACGAGGACTGACCTCGTCGAGATCGTGGGAGGGGATGCGGATGACTGGGGCAGCGCGGCTGGACCTGGGATAGACTGAGTTCCACAAGGTCGAAGGCGAGGATGCAGACAACCTGTAGAGGAGGATGAACCAGGGCATCGAGGCCACGACCCCACCGCCGAGGGTGTCGGCGAGGAGGGTGGAGATGTCGGACATGGCAAGCTTGTCGGCGAAGGTGAGGGTCCTTTCGACGTACTCCTCCTCCATGATCCGGATACGAACGAGTTCCTTCTCCTCAAGCAGCTCGTCGATCTGTTCCAGCACCCGCTCGAAGGGCAGGGATGCGTCCAGTCCGATCTCGGCAAGGGCTCCCGTCCTCTCCTGCTCATCATCACAGACAGCATGCGATGGGACCAGTGAGACTGTCCACCTGCTCTTCAGCTAGCTCGAGCAAGTACTGCTTCTCTTGCGCTGTCAGAGGCGCCACAGGCTGCAGCACGTCAACCTTCTGAACCCCATGGTACCATGAGATGCTCACCCGGAAGCTCAACAACGCGATCTCCCCATCCACCAGGATCCTCTCGTCGCTGCGGGACAGTCAGGGTTGAGTTGAGCAGGAAGGAGCAGGCTTCACCAAGCTCTGATCCCAACGACAGGTACCGTAAGGTTCATCCCCTCATGCTTGCTGTCTCCTGCCATGCCAGCCTTCAAGGAACGATCGAATGAAGGAGCTCATGGCTACCTGGTGCGATCAGGGAGTCTTCAGAGTTGACCACAACCATCGCCAGACCCCCAGCGGCTGCGATCCTGTTCGCCTTGTCGACAAAGGTTGAGGAGGAACCAGAGGAAGAGCCTCTCCGAACCACCACGATCTTCCCACGGATGCTGCAAGGAACGAGGAGGAGTTGGAAGGAGCAGTGGTACAGTGCTATCAAACCGACTCACCTCTCAGCATTCCGCAAGTGTTGGTCGGCAAACAGCGGATCAGCATGGATGACTTCTGCCTCCACGTCGTCGTACATCCCAAACGTCGCGCGAATGAACTCAATCCTCCCATTCTGACAGTAGATGCAGTCCTTTGACAACGACTCGAGGCTCAGCTCGGGATCTAACCATGTCCCTTCCTCGTCGCTCGAGTCCGTCGCTCCCAAGCTCGTCCGGAACTTCCTCAGCTGCGCCTTTTCCTCGCATGCCGGGGTCACGGAAGGGAAAACGTTCCCTGTGAAGTGTCGCTCCTCCAGCACTGCACCCTTCCAACACAAACTTCGGCGCAGAAGTTGTACAGCACTGCCCTTCCATGCTCTGGAGGAGGGAAGTTGCGATGGGGCCAGTCCATGTAGCACATGTGTCTTCATCACGCAGGGATGACGAGCATGCAGGACGAAGCCAACATGGCATCGTCTTGATGCTGCACTGTCTCGAAACCCGTCCGCGGCATCCTGGAGGTTGAGCAGAACTGCGCAAGCAAGCAGCATTGCCCGTCTCCTAACCATCTGCAATGCACCTCAGTTCGTTCCTCGATCAACCACATGGATCATGACAGTACACATGAGGTGGAGTTTTACGGACAAACAGATAGTTGAGACGAAGCAGAGATGCGAGGGGGGCAGGGTTGTGTAAAGCAGGATACATCAGCATAATGTAGCTGTGGTGCATTCACAGCGAGGAAATCTACAGAAATTCTGCACGACATCACTGCTTCTTCGGATAGCAAGTTTCGAGCATATTTCAATTCTGTCCTCTTCCTCCACATGAATTTCCTAATCACCATGTTCAACAATTCAATCTTGGCTGCCTCCGGTCTGGCCCGCTGCCCTCCGGGCAGCACAAACTCTAGGACAGCATAGTTCCCATGATTCCATCATGAAAAAGGAAGGGCTCTTGGCACGATCTTTCTCTTTTCCTACCATCGTCCTTTGCCTGTCGCATCATATCCTGCTCCCAAGCGCCTATTCTGTCCCTCCCCTCCCGCCTGCATTATTGCGTGGTGAGCTACGATTTACGTCCGATGGTGGTTTTCTGGTGAACGCATTCAACTCCGACAAATTCATGGGGTTCTATCTAAATTTGAAAACTTATATCTAAATATGCAAGGAAATAATTCTTCACATTTGAACTTTTGGAGAAATCTATGAAATTTTAAAAACATTCTGGTGTTCATGGAAGAAAGACGATGAGCCCTGTGAAAATACATCCTAGGGCCGCAACGGGGGCAGGGGGGGTCCCGTGCAACCTGTGGGTCAGTGTATCTAAAGATAGGGGGTGGTAATAGGGGGCAAGATATAGGTGGGCAGGGTAGTGGCTGTCCCATCTGATTGGAAAGAGAGGTAGGGTGGGGTACTTCGAGATGGTAACCCACCGATGAAGCCAGGAAAACCACCCCTCCCCGTCACAAAATAGTTTGCAGCAAACAACACAGGGGTGGTGGTAGCCTCCGGGCACCGGGGTGATCGGACCAGGCCCGCGACTCTTGGCCGACTCCGGGCCCGGTCCGGAGTCACGAGTCTGTACGGTGAGTCCGGGCCCATCAGCCGGGCCGAGACTCTCCCAGAGTCCCGGAGTCCCGGAGCCCGGAGTCGGAGTCCGGTCGGAACGGTCCGGCCGACTGATGTACGGTCCGACCATCCGTGTGGCAGGGTCAAGGGCCTCCTCGACTCTCCTGATTGTCCTCGTACTAATCCTTAACTTAACTTTGAGTAAAGGTCCTTTGAGTACTAGTAACTTATAAACTTGTCCGGGCCGGCCGCGCGGTCCGGCTGATCCGATCCGATCCGATCAGGATAGTGACCGCAGCCTTCCGAACGACGCCGGCCCGCCGGTTCGCGCCGCGGCGGCGAGTCCGATCGCGGCGGCCAGACTGACCGCCCGGTGTCACTGTGTACCGTCTCTTTTTACTCAAAGTTAAGTTAAACGTACCGTGACTGCCGTACTTCATTGTACTGATTTTTAACTTAAAACTTTGAGTGAACGATTAGTGAACTCATTTCCTGTACTACGTGACTTTACTCAAAGTAAAGTTAAAAATTAGTACCAGCTTAGTAACCAGCGTGTAGCAGCGGTACAGGCGGGGGTAGTGCTGATTACACCCCTTCAAAGACTCATGTGGTACCCTATTATTACAGGTGAAAGACAGGGGTGTATGAAGGCAGGGGGGAACCGGAAGGGGGTGGCATTGAATGGGGGTAGGAGCAGGTTTGTTCGGACATGGCAGGTGCAACGATGGAAGATAGAAACGTGACGATGACGACGATGAGAGGATGGAGGAGGAGGAGGAGGAGAGGAGGAGAGAGGACACGATGGAAGGATGAGCAGGAGTAGGAGGAATGGCACGGGAGAGATGGGATTGGATTGGATGGGATGGGATGAAGGGAGTGCTGTGCATGTGATCATGCGGTAAGACGAGATAAGACGAAAAGAGACATGGTTGATTCGGGGCAAGGATGAGATAACCATGACGAGACGAAATCATTCTGGTATAAGATCAGCAGGCAACACCTTGATCTGCTCTTTCTGAAAGGAATTGTCAGGCTTTGCTATCATGAGACCATACAAATGTACAGCAGTGTATTGTTGTGTTGATAAAAAAGAGTAGAATTACCAGACTACCTTTGTATTGAACGATGTAAGAGATTTCATTTTCATGGATAGATGCCATTCCCACCAGCAGCACGAGATAGAAGGGGAGGGATGTAGGAAGGCTTGTAGTCTTGGTTGACCCAAGGTAGCATTGCGACATCCAGTGAAACGTGTGATGCCGCAGATAAGCCATGGAGAAGGTTCGCGAATTGATAGTCTCTCGTCCGATCCTCATGCTGGTGAGCCTATCCTTGCTGCTGTGTCGCTGCCATGGTTACAGTCTACTGCTCTTGCTCTCCCTTCTGACCCACCTCCGCCTCCCTCCTATTCTCTACACTTGCACGCAGCAGCTGATGTCGGATTCTTGCATTTTCATAACGTTACATTCTGGCAGGGGTTGACGAACGCTACAACGGCGTTTGTTGGAATCTATCTGCATGCGAGGAAGGAAGGAGGAATCAAGAAGGTTTCTCGGCAGAGAAAGTTAGAGCACTTGTTTGTAATTTTGTCCACAGCTGCTGTACCGATGGATCTTCTCAATTTCTTTCGCTGCTCTCAAGGTTGTAGCCAAGGATACTGTAGATGCGGAGAGGAACAAGATGAAGGCGAAGACAAGGTGCGGGCAGTGTGTTGTTTGGTCGTGAAGCCTTGCTGATGTTTGCCACGGCGAAAACCAGGGAGATGGTTTTGAAGCACGTGGAAGGAGAAAGATATCAGGTGCTTCCTGCTAAGGGCATGCCAAAGGTGATAAAATCCCCTCCTTGTGTTCATCTCTCGCCATGCAAGCTTGAATGCTGGCTGATTGATATTGGCAGGATAAGGTCATAAAGCTTCTGAAGGTGATTCTGACAAAGCAGAAGAAGTCGAGGAAAGGAGGAGGAGGAGGAGGAGGAGGAGGAGGAGGAGGAGGAGGAGGAGGAGGAGGAGGAGGGGGGATCCGAAAGGGAGAGGTGCACTTTGAAAGAGGCCTGGGAGGGACTGTGGTGGCTCAGCAGAACTATGAAAGTGTTTGCAGCAGATTATGATGAAGGGATTGAGATTGACATGGTGGTCTGAACTTGCACGCAGGACATCTCAGGGAAGGAGACGAAGTGGAGGGATGGGATGATTTCAGGCACAGTGTATGATTCTGACCTTGTTTGCTGCCTGTTTCCTTTCTTACTGTTGTGAAGTTATCACGGAGGCGACGATACAACCCAAGTGATCTCGGCAGCTTTCTCTGAATTTGCCGTCTCGAATGTGAGGAGGAGGGGAAAGGGGTTGGCCTGTTCTGCTCTCACCCTACATTCAGCCGCTGCATCCCGACGTGTTTCCGAGCATTCGCAAGATGGAGGCGGAGGTGGGGCGGATGGAGGCGAGGCCTTGTTCGTCTGCTGCCTCTGACGTCTAGCGCACGAGAAGATTGTGC
Source organism: Guillardia theta CCMP2712 (assembly GCF_000315625.1). Taxonomy (NCBI): domain Eukaryota; class Cryptophyceae; order Pyrenomonadales; family Geminigeraceae; genus Guillardia; species Guillardia theta. Next base: position 77,421 of record NW_005434567.1, read on the forward strand.
AGATGTGCTGTGAAATTTTCCGAGGAGACGAGAACTGCTGCGGGACGATGACGAGTGGAGGAACGGAGAGCATTGTCATGGCAGTCAAGACGTACCGCGACTGGTGAGGAGGGGTGTGGAGAGGGTAGAGGGCGGGGGGGCATGCCGACTCCTCGTAGTGTTTAGACCTGCTGAAAACTTCCTTCCCTGTTGAAAATCTTGGTCTTCCTTGCTTGTTTGTTCGTCTTGCACTCTCATGTGTCCTTCACTGATTCGTTGGAATGATCAGGGCCAAGGACACGAAAGGGATCGAATACCCAGAGCTCATCAAGCCCGTCAGTGCGCACGCCGGTATGCCATGACACCAGCGTTGCAAAGTTTGTCTTGTTCTCATGGCAAGGTTTGCAGCTTTCGACAAAGCATGTCACTATCTTGGAGTCAAGATGATTGAGGTCGTGAATGTACTACATTTTCTGGCCTCCTACTAGGATCAAGTGCTATTGTTTCAGTTGTTGTTGTAATTCCATTCCCATTTTCCGAATGGACTCTCTTGTCTTGTTTTGTGCTGTTCAAACCCTTGGAGTCTCAGCTCAGAAGCTGCAATCTCTCACACAAACTTGGATGGTGTCCCAACAGGTCCCTGTGGATCCAGTTACCTTCAAGGTGGAAATCTCGGCTGTGAGTGGCTCGATTCCTCTTGTCTGCAAGACGAAGTTACCGTTGAGACGTCACCAGATCTCCAAGGCTGTCAACCGCAACACGATCGTCATCGTCGCATCGGGTGAAGGCTCCTTCCCGTCCATGCCCTTCTGACGTGTCATCCATCGTCCAACAGCCATCACCTACCCGCAAGGTGTCATGGACGACATTCCTGCTATTGCCAAGATAGCCTTGTCCGCTAGGTGAATCTGTCTTGTCTTGTATTGGTTGTCCTGTCCTGTCCTGTCCTGTCCTGTCCTGTCTTGTTGTACCAACTCAACTTCGATGTCAGATGCGGTTTGCACGTTGACAACTGTCTCGGAAGTCTCTTGCTTCCCTTCCTTCCTGCCGCCGGCTACTCCAGGCCTCCGTTTGACTTCTCCGTAGAGGGAGTGACAAGGTTGTAGCACTTGAGGAGGAGGAGGAGGGGGGGGGGGGGGGGGAGGGCGAGCAGGAGGACCAGCAGGAGACCGAGAAGGCGGAGAAGGGAAAGAAGAAGGAAGAGAAGGAGTAGGAGGGTGGGACAGGAGGAGGGGGGAGAGGAGGGGGGAGGAGAGGAGGAGAGATGTGGAGGAAGGACTGACATGCGACCAAGTCTTTCAGCAGACACTCACAAGTACGGGTTTGCTCCGAAAGGGAGCTCGGTCATCCTGTACCGCACACACGAGTTGAGGCACTTCCAGGTTAGGGGGGAAAGTCGATGACGAGGGCCGACGAGAACGATGAGATGGTAGATGAGATGGTAGAGGGGAAGAGAGGAGTGCGAGGAGGACGAGGAGGAAGAGGAGGAGGAGGAAGGAAGGAGGATGGGGAGTCAGTGGTGAAGCAGGAACAATGGAAGCGTGAGCAAGAAAGGCATGACAAGCAGGGGCAGGGGCAGGGGCAGGAGCAGGAGCAGGACGAGCAGGAGCAGGAGCAGGATGAATCAAAGGAGCTTACCTGTGGATTGTTGCAGTACTTCGTTGCTGCTGATTGGACCGGGGGAATTTATGCAACTCCTTCCTTGGCTGGTTCGAGATCAGGAGCAATCATAGCAGGTGAGCAATACAAAGCATGATGGAGATGGGTATGATGATGGAAACGATAATGATGGATGATGACGACGACAACGATGATGGATAGCTGTTTGATCTTTCTGCAAGGGACCTGGGCTGCGATGATGTACATGGGAAAAGAAGGGTGAGCTAAACCTACATGTCTTTGCATATCTCATTCACCTCGCAGGTACATCTCAGCAGCTCAGAGCATCATGCAAGTCACCCACAAGATCGCTCATGGCATCATGCAGATAGCGCAATTGAAGCTTCTAGGTTCCTGCCGCCTGCCTCCTGCCGCCTGCCTCCTGCTTCTGCGTCCTACCTTCTTGACCTGGCCTGCTTCTATTTCCTGATCCAAATGTTCCCCTCCCCTTTGTCCTCATCCCCCCCCCCCCTTCCCCCCCCTCCCTTTCCCCTCCTTTCTTAATCCTCCATCGACAGGCTCGCCGGATATGAGCGTTGTGTGTTTCACTTCCAACAAGAGCTCCTTGAACATCTTCAATGTTGGCGACGCCATGTCCTCTAGGTATATCGCAGCTCCTCCTCCTCCTTCCTATCTTCTCCTTACTCCTCTCTCCTCCTCTCTCCTCCTCCTCCTCCTCCTCCTCCTCCTCCTCCTCCTCCTCCTCCTCATGCTCTCCTTCCGCTTCCAAAGGCTTCACTTCTGTCGTCTGCGTGTTCTCCCGGCTTTTTTCTCAGCTCTTCTTCAGTTCCTTCTCTCCTCCTCTCTGAGGTCCATCCTGCTAGTCGTCCATTCCCTTCCTTTCCAATCCCATCCGCAAGCTCGTCGCTTCCATCATCCATCCTTCACCTTATCCTTGTTCTCGTTTTCCTCTTCATCTTCATCGTGTACATACTCGTGCCGGCAGCTTGCTGACCTTGACGCCATCTTCTTGTCCTGACAGGGGCTGGTCGCTCTCTATCCTCCAGTTCCCTGCCTCTATCCACCTCTGCGTGACCAACGTGCACACTAAGGGAAAGGTAATCGTCGTCGTCGTCCTCCTCCTCCTCCTCCTCCTCCTCCTCCTCCTCCTCCTCCTGCTCTTGCTGCTCCTGCTCCTTTCATCCTACTCCGCCTCCTCCTCCTGTTGTCATCCACCTCTACCGCATGTACTTCTTTCTCCTTCCTCTTTGCATTTCCCTCTCCGCTTGTCTCGCTCTCTTGCCTGCTCCGCCATGCCATCTTCTTGCATACTTCACCAATCGTTCCTCTTCCTCTTCCCCCGATCTTCCATGCGCTGCAATGCTCCTGCTCAACCCTCTTGCCTAGGTGGCTGAAAAATTCCTCGAGGACCTCCAGGCATCTATCGTAGAAGTAGAGACTGTAATGCTCTCTGATCCTCGTCCTCGTCCTCCTCCTCCTCGTCCTCGTTTTCCACCTCCTCCACCTCCTCGTCCTCGTCCCCTTCTCCCCTTGTCTCTCTCCCTCTTTTGCCTTCTTGCTCTTTCAAATCGTCTTTCCTTGCGACTGACTGAGAGCATTTCTCCTCAAGGCGGAACCTGGAAAGTTCAAGGATGGGATGGGAGCGATATACGGCATGGCAGGTCAGGAGGAGGAGGTGGTGGAGCAGGAGCAGGAGCAGGAGCAGGAGCAGGAGGAAGGATGTTCGAGCTGTCTCATGTTTACACAGAGAGCATTCCGGACCGGAGTTTGGTGGATTCCATCGCCAAGGACTACATCGATGCGCTCTATGCTGCATGACAGAGAGCGCAGCTGGACCAAAACGACACAGGCACAGGAAGTAGAAGAATCTCAAACCTAATGACTTGACTGTACCTGAGCATGTTGTTTGACGATGAAGGAGCAATCAAGGGGAGTAGGGGCCCCACTAGAGTTCTAAAGTTAAACGAGTGTGAAGACTATAAGACACGGGCAGTCGTTCTTGCATGTTCCACATGAATGAGTAGAGCCGTCATGATTCTCTCCGCAGGCATCAACGGAGTATAGAAAGACTAAGGCAGACGGCACAAATGCACTGACTGAGTACAGGAAGGTAGAAACAGACGATACTGATGCAGCATCAGCATCAGCATCAGCCTCGTCCTCCGTGCGTTGCAGTTCACACGGTTTACTATAGAAACAGGGGGTTTCATATCACACTATGATTTACAGGCAGGCGGGTTGAGAGCTTCTCAACAAACTCGTACAGCAGATCCGGGATGACGGCATGACGTGACGGCCAAGAAAAAATATCCAAACTCTGCGATGCAGCGCGTGAATACGAGCAAGCATCGCTATGACAACTTCCTACCAGATCGGCAACGGGAACTCGAAGTCCACCTGGTCCAGCGACCACGACGACCCTCCGTCGGGGAGGATCTCGTAGATCTCGAGCCCAGGGGCTTCGGAGGAGTAGCAGTCCGAGCTGGAGGAAGTCAGCGGGCTGCTCTCGTCCTTGGTGTCGACCCACTCATCCGGCTTGATGTCCGTCCATGCCTGAAGGAACGCCCCCAGCTTCTGGTGGGCCAGATTCTCCTCCTTCACACAGGACACCTCTGCCTCCTTGGGCTGCTCGATCAGTTCCTTGCCCTGCTCTGTCGACTCGTCGTTGATGATGAAGCTCTGCACTGCTTGCTCCTCCTCATCATGGCTCTCTTCGGTGGGATGCACGTCGGCGCTGGGGGACTCGATAGGGGAGTCCTTGCACGCCTTGTTGCAGCACCGGCTCTCACGGAAGGGCCAGCGCATGATCCCAAGTTTTCTACACGCCTTTTTTATCGCAGTTGCACACACGCCAAGATGCTTGGCGGCCTTGTGCAGAGGAAGGTCGAAGTAATGCTCCAAGAGCTCGGGCTGAAGAAGGGGAATCAGCAACATGGTCTAAACAAGGTTGTGTAATCTCACCGTGATCAGCACAGGGTTCGCTCCTCGTTGGAGCTCTCCTGCCTTTCTCCTCGGAAAGATGATGGGACCAGCTTTGTTCCTCCTCGACTTGAGCGACGGCTGCCCAAAGACGGGCACCGGGTTTGTTGCGCAACTGCTCATGTAATCCTGCACGCCACTGCCGTACATGCTCCGCGTCTTGTCTGACGGCATCATGAACCCATCGTACCCCATGCACATGTAGGAGTGTCTCGCGTCCAGAGGCAACCCAGCGTTGACCCAGTCGTTCCACCTTTGATTACAGGACTGCATTTTACACGCTTCGGAAGGGGGGTGGGGCAATTTTTGTAGTTTTGCTTCAAGGAAGTGTTCTTATTGACTGGAGGAGAGCGGGAGAGAGAGTTTGTCTTGAGAGATGAAGGATTGATGCAGATTAGCAGCAAGAGAGAGGGAGTATGCGCTCGATCTGAAAACGCGGAGTGCGCGTAGCAGATGAGGTGTATCCTATCGACTTAGCAAGTCTGAGAGCGAGCAGTGAGCAGCAGGGGATCAGGGAGGGAGGAAGTGAGGGGAAGAGAGGGACAGGAAGGATAGGCAGAAGAAGGAAAGCTCGGGTAGTTGTATCAGCAAGTTCTCTTGCTCAGCTTGCCTTGCGTGGATGCTGCGATTTCTGAATCTCCCCTTTCCTTGCTCCAGACAAAAGAAAGCCTGGTCCCCTCCCACCCCCTACCCCCCATGGAAATTCACCCCCGCGGATGTCCATGGTACCCCGTATCTTGCGAATCTAGGAAAGATGCCGCTGTCATCACCCCACCCCCCTTGAAATTCATAATTCAAAAATGTGGGGAGTAGCTGATTTTTAACATCTAAATTTGAACATTTGATTGCCTTCAAGTTTCAGCATTCCCAAACTGTTTCTGTATTTTTGGTCCCCGACTGTGCGCCAATCGTGCTGCAGTCGGATCTGTACGACCCCCACCCACCTTGCTCATCGAGACTGGGTACCCCAACCCTACCAGGTTTCGTGCCATCTATTTTATAGTACACCCACCCTCTTGGAACTTGCCGTGACGAGACCACCCGGACCCTTGCAGAGACTGCACAGGGACACACCGTTGTATCCTACTTATGGTATCTATACTATTGTAACACTTAGTAAATCGAGCACCTTTGCGTGTATAGATTGAGATCTGATCATGGTGTGTTGCCCTCGGATAACAGGGTGGGGGTGGCTGGGTGTTTGGAGGGAGTCGGAGGTTTCAGTGGTGGGTCTGGGGGGTGATCCGGCTGTCACGATACCCCGGATAGGAGGGGGTAGGGATAATTGACTATACCCACGAAAGGGTGGTTGTCTTGTGTAAATTAAGGGTGTCTGAGTGATTGGGGGTAGTTCGACTTCGTTGAATCCCCAGGGGGGTGGGGTGCTGTATTGGGGCACTCTGTCAGATATGGAAAAGAGTACTTTTGATATCAGGATGGCATAGATCAACCGTCTCATCAACCTACCCCTACCCCTCCATGCATCAATAGAATACCCCACCCTACCCCCTAGGTTCATATCCTGCCCAATACAAAAATCACCCCTCTTTTCGAGAACGCACCCCCTGAACACTTTTGTTACCCTTGGAATTTGGAGGGGGTGGATAGAGTCAGGGGGTGCGGAGGTTATCCTCTAACCACCCCGGGGCCCGTTGGAGCAAAGCAGTAGGCGAGCCGAGGAAGTCGGGGGGACTATAAGTGTAGGGGTAGGGGAGCGAAAAGCGGGAAGAGCGAGGGAGAAGGGACATACCCCCTAGCACACATGGGATCCTCTGTTGGCAGATAAGAGTACATATGAAATCAGAGACCATGAAGTACCTAGCTGTACGACTGAGTGAGAAATGGGGGCAGGGGATTGCGGGGCAAGGCTCCGCCCCCCTCCCCTTATCCTCTGTGGGCCTCTAGCAGGGTCAAAGAATCTGTCAGAAAAGTGCAGGTGGAAACCGATGGGGGTGGCCCTCCCCAGGGGTGGGGCTGCGACGAATTAAACAGGGGTAGTACCTTGATGACATTCCGAGGGGGTGGGGTGAACGCAGCAGACATACCTGATGCGAAATGTCACCTTTCTATCAGATACAAGTCACAGGGACTGTCTTTGCTGTGTTCGATACCAGGTCTTTTCGTTTACTGGGCGGTGTTAGATACATCTTTACTTCAGGATGACACTGTGTGGGGTCGGATCGGGTGCAAGTGCGTGACTAGTGCCAGGGTCTTGCGATCAGAGGGTAGGGTGATTTTACCATCATAAGGGAGGTGGGGGGTAATTCCTCATGTGACTGCGAGGCCGGTTATAATACATTTAATTTGTACCGGGGGACGGGAGATAGAGGGGGAGATTGTAGAGGGCAGCCCCTTTGATCACGGTCCTCCTTGAACGTACAGCCGTAGTCGTAACTTAGGTCTAAAGTGATTCCAAGAGGTTGTGTAGCAGCATGAAACAACTCATTTTCATGTCATCCCACAAAGTCTCTCGATGAACAGAAACTATTTCGTATCTCTGTTTAAGTCCACACCGTGAAATTCTCTTTTGTGGCCGGTACTGAACTAAAAACTTGCGACTGCACTAGGTTCCATGCAAGTTGAGAGTCACGAGGCCCCGGGCCAGGGCACCGTGACACCGGGACAGGCACGCCCGGCCGTCGGATCGGATCGGACCGTGATCGGACCTATAGCCTCGGACTCAGATTCGGAGTGCCGCCGCGGCCGGCGGCGGGCGGGGGCCCCGGCGGCGTTCTAACTCATACTAATTGTCCTCGTTCTGATTCTTAACTTGGAGGCTAGTAATCCGATGATCATGGGGTTAAGGCTCAGCACTGAGTACCGTAGTACGATCCGATGATCATTAGTACGGTGTCGGACCGTCCCAAGTCATCAAGTTTCGGGTCATCAAGTCCGTCTCCCGGCTCACTGAGAGGCGGGACCGAGCACAGAGTCACGCCGCCGGGGTCGGGACTCCGGGCCCGGGGACGGGCCCCGGTACTCCCGACGGTCTGGCCGGGCACCGGGTACGTCCGATCATGGCACTGCGGCACCGTGCCGCTGAGTCACGGTGCCGCGGACTCGGGCCGGAGGCTCCGACTCAGAGTCGGAACTGACTTCGTGAGTACTTCAAGACTCCGTGACCGCCGACGGTTTCCGAAGACGCCGTCCGATCGGACTCGGCCCGGCCCGTGCGGCGGTCGCCGGCCCAGGCCCCGGCCGACTCCGAGCCGGCCGCCCGGCGGCCCCCGCCGCCCGCAACCGTTCGGAACGCGGCGTCCGAGGTGACAGTGGCCCGCCGGTTTGCCTTGAAGCGCGGCGCGGCAGCCGCCGCTGGGGAGGGCCGGCCGCCGCGGGCCGAGCCGCCGGACCGCGGCAGCCGCCGGGCGGCGGGCCGGGCCCGGCCGCCGGCGGGGGGCCTGCCAGCCGGGACCGTGACTGGCACGGCCCTGAGTGCGGCCTGCCAGCCTCTGGCCGCGCCGCGGCGGCCGCGCCGGGACGGAGTACGGTCAGCCTGGCAGATCGGACCGGGTCGGCTCACTGGGCCGCGGCGGCGGCGGGCCGCGCCGCAGCGATCGGACCGCCCGGGTACGGGTCACCCGGCCCGGGTCCCGGCGGGCCCGGCCGGCTGAGCGGCGGCGCCGAACTTCGGAATCCGACGGTCCGTCAGTTAGCCCGGCGCCCGGCCCGGCCGCGGACTTCGGACTCCACGGACCGTCTGCCCGGCCCGGCCGCTGCCGGCGCGGAGCGGCCTGGTCCCCGGTGAAGTTCAGTCAGTGCCGGGCCGGCGGCCAGAGTCCGGGCCGGCGGCCCCGGACGGCGGCGTCCGGGCAGTGCCATACACTGAGAGTCGGACGGCTAATGGACAGGAAGGTTTTGGCGGGAAAGGAATCAGGCCTGAAGAGAGGCAGCTAGGGAGAGGGAGACTAGGAGACTAGGAGGAGAGCAGGGGAGGAAGAGAGGGAGAGAGGAGGAGAGGAGGAGAAGAGAGGAGAAGGAGAGACAAAGGTCTGCTTCTCCAGAAGGGAGGAAAGAGAGAGAGAGAGAGCAGGGCAGGAGAAATTGAAGCATGCCAATTAGCAGAAGGAGCGGGAGGAGTGGACATCGGCGCAGAAGAAGAGGTAAGGGCTGGAGCCGATAGCTGACAGGTGATGCCAAAGACATGATGCAAGTTTCTTCCGCTGGGGCCCATAGTGCTAATAAGAACCGGGGAGAGGATCGAAAGATTTGTTAAGGCAGCAGACGCCTGTAGTGAAGAAATGGTTGATGAGAGTCACTTTCATCAGAGCACTCTACTCCATCCTTACCTTGGTTGAACATTCCTTGTGTGTTGTGCATTGGAGCCTTGTTCTTGACTTTCTCTCTCTTTCAAGACGACACCTCGCCATGTCCGACGTGGAAGTCATGGAAGAAGAAGTTCCGTCGATTCCAGGAAATGCGGGAATAGATCCAGTGGTTGCCTTGGAGTGTCCTTGGATTGAGAAGTATCGACCGGAGACGCTGAACGATGTCGTAGCACACAAGGACATTTTGACAACATGTGATCACTCAGTCTTCTTGTCTTGTTCCCGTCTGATCCTGTCGACAGTGGATCGCTTCCTTGAGCAGGACCGCCTCCCTCATCTCCTGCTGTATGGCCCCCCTGGTACAGGAAAGACGTCAACGGTTCTTGCATTGGCCAAAAAGGTGTTTGGTCCCAAGTATAAGGTATGCAAGGATTGTTGTTCCGTCTGAGCCCCACGGGTTCTATCCTTGTGCTATTTTCTTAACCTCGTTGTCGTTGTAGAGTATGACCCTGGAGTTGAACGCGTCGGACGATCGCGGCATCGATGTTGTCAAGAAGGAGATCAAGGATTTTGCTGGAACTAGGACGATCTTTGGGTGATTGCTTGATCTCCTTCTTGACAACACTATTCGCTCGCCCAGCTTAATCGTTCTGTTGTGTAGAACCGGCTTCAAGATGATCATTTTGGACGAGGCCGACAACATGACACAGACTGCTCAGTTTGCGCTTCGAAGAAGTAAGCGTGTTCTGCTATCTCCTCTTGGCTTCTCACACCATCGAAGTTATCGAGAACTACACTGCAAACGCCAGATTCTGCTTAATATGCAACTATGTCAACAAGATCATTCCTGCACTTCAGGTCTGTGATTGCGTTCCCTGCTCTCGACAGTTTGGATCATTCACTAAGAATCGCCTGCAGTCGCGTTGCACTAGATTTCGCTTTTCACCGTTGACATCCGCGGACATTCAGGGCAACCTGGAGAGGATTTTGGACAAAGAGAAGTGATGATTAATTCTTGGTTTGCATCATTCACCCTCTCACACTCGTCTTCAGTATCAAAGCAACCCCAGACGCGTTGAAAGCCGTGGAGAAGATTTCAGGAGGAGACATGCGTAAGTGTCTGAACATCTTACAGGTTCGAGGCTGCTTCATGAAAACATGCGATGTTCATTTTCTACCTGCAGAGCTCGTCAATGGCATCCAAAGAAGTCACTGTCGAGAGTATCTATGAGTGCACCGGAGATCCAAACCCGTCAGACGTAGATCTTACAGCTGTTGTGACGTCATCTGATGTTTGCTGCAGGTGATGTGGATTACCCACTCACTGTGCAACGATTCTTTTGAGGACTGCTACCACAGTGAGTGCAGAAACAGCTGCTCTTGGTTGCCGTACATGTTCTCATGTGTCCTCGTTAGAGATCTTTGAGATTCAGAGGGAGAAGGGTCTCGCCTTGATCGACATCGTGAGAGCCGTACACGAGGTCTGATTTCAATCCCACGGCCGGTGTTTTGCGCTCACTTGTATTCCAGCAAATCATCAAGCACGATCTCCCTTCCGTGCCTTTCTGCAGGCTCTTGGAATCTTTGTCAGACCTCGAGTAATCCCATGCCGTGCAAAGCTCGGAACGCTTTTGACCACTGCTGTACTTCAGGTACAGACTGACGGCGGCGACCAATGAAAAGATTCAACTGGGATCCTTCGTCGGGATGTTTGGGCAGCTCAAAGAAGAGCTGGCCTCTCAACCTTGTAAATAATTGCTATCACAATTTCCCAGTGACTTGAACCGTGAACCATCTCTCCCCGCGGCGGCCGCATGATCATTCGGGCGGCCATCCAAGTCAGGGCGGCGCCGATGCAATGATGAATGGCTGACTCTGTGACTCCACACATGGGCAATGCCATGATGGGCCCACTGGCTACTGTGGTCTCAATGTCCGCCGGGACCGTAAAATTGCGGCCCGCGGCGGCGGGGCCGCCGCCCGGCCACCGGGCCGGGCGGCGACTCGCGGCCCGGAGCGGGCCGGGCGGCCAGTGCCCGGCGTCACGGGCCGATCGGTCGGCCTGGTCACCCGGTCAGGAGCCTGCCCGGACCGACTCGCCGCGGGGGGGCTCAGGCTCGGACCGTACCGTCGGTACTCCAACTTGATGCGGCCGCCACGGTGGTTGCCATGATCCGGGCGACTCGCAGTGACTGATCTCAGTGACGGTACCGTACGGTAGTATCCGATCGGGGCAGGGCCCTTCAACTAGCCACGGCCCGCCAGCCAGTGGCCCCGGCCCGGGCCCAGGGCCGCCGTCGGCGGATCCTGCCCGGCCAGTGCCTTCACTGACCGTACGTCGAGTCGGGTCACTCACTGCCCTGGCAGGCTGACAGTGAGAGTCCTTCGCCGGGTGACTGAAGTGACCGTAGGCGCGGCGGATCCGATCCGCGGGCCTGCTGAGACGGTCCGACGTCACATCTGGGGAACTTGACTCGCTCCTTCAGCCTCCGGGCCGCGGCTCAGGCTGCACTGTGCGCCGGGCGACGGCCCTGGGCGGAGGCTAACTGTTCCCGGAATCACGGTGGCCGGGGGGGAACCGGCCGGGCGGCGGCGCCCTCCGGTTGAAACTCTGAGTCAATCATTGAATCAGGCTCCGACGCCAAGTTAGGCTCGTCTGTGCGGCATCATTTTTCACACCGGGCTGAGTCAAGTTTTCGCCGACTCCGGGCGGCCGGACGACGACCGGACTCACGGTCCGGGACTCTCGATGATCCGGCAGGCCCGGCGGGCCGCCGGCCGCCACCGCCGGCCGCCGTCGGAGTCTATTCAGAGTCTCAGCGAGGCTTTGAAGTTTTGCTGTGGCAGACGGTATATCCGATCCGGAGTACTATGAAACACGTCCTGCCGGGCCCGGGGGCGGAAGTCCGATGGACGGTACCGGCCAGGGGGTGCCACCGTGGCCCCGGCTCCGAGGCTCCGCGGATCGGACTCTCAATCGGCCGGAGTCCGATCTCAGAGTCAACGGGGAGCAGAATCGAGTCGACGGGTCCGATCTTCAACGGGGAGCAGAATCGAGTCGACGGTAGCACTGCAGCGTCCGAGGCTCCGCGCGGGGGCGCGGCGGCCGACGCGGCCGGCCCGGGGCCCGCGCCGCCCCGTCGGTGGCACTGTGAGAGCGGTAAACTTCGGGTGGATCCGGTCACTACGGTCCCATGTGAGAGTCAGACGGTGACTGGCCGGGGCGGGTCATGATACTATAGGCGCCCGCCCCGGCCCACGACCGGGTGCCACTACGGCCCACCCGGTGACCGGGGCGCGGCGGCCGGGCGGCCGGGCGGGCCGCCCGGCAGCGCTGCACTGCACTGAGGCCAGCTCAGTTCGGAACCCTCTGAAAAAGTTTGTGGGAGTTTTCGCGCCCAAAAATGGCGGAGCAGGTCGTTCCTGTCCTCAGGCCGATGGAGGCCAAGATGCATGAGGCAAGCGCCATCACGGTTCCAACCGAACAGATTCTGATGGACCTTCTAAACTCATTTGTGCGAACTTGCATGTTGTAGAACATGAGATTTTACTTACTTGAAAATGCAGAGGAAAATAATTCGAGGACTTGAACTCAGCACCAAGATGGAATGGTTTGCAATGAGACAGTATGCAATGAGGAAAGATATTTCGCTTGTATATCTATCATGATTTGATTCATTTTGATAGACTTTACAATCTCTCTATCGAATGGGGAAGACAGATACGGTCCAGTCAAATCGCGCACCTGAAAAACCTGAGCTGCAGGATCTTTACACAAAGTGTCGAAAATTGCAGAGACAGCATGAGCTCGGCAGAAACAATCAAGAATGAATTGATTTTGGCTGAAATTTACTTACAGACGGCAACGTCGTATCAGGAGCGCTCGGATTGAATTTCAATGATCAATGCATCTGACGTGAGGTCTGAACAGGCATATGGCGATCTAGAACCTGCAAGGCAGGCATGCGATCTGGCTGAGGGCTTTATCACCAATGCATGCAAATTAAATCCTCTTCTAAGCCAAGATGATGGAGTGTTCATGTTAAAGATGGATGCCATGTTCAGGAGATGTGAGCTGAGTGTAGCGCTTGGAAACTGGCAGGATGGGCTTTCCATCATGAGAGAGGTACTCAGTCCAGAAAAACTGATGAGTTTGATTGACTCCTTTGACAAGGTCAAAGAAATGTTGACAAATTCTGGAGAAAATGGCAAGAGCTTGGCGCGAAAGTTTGGAGTTCTGGCGGTTGTGCAAACTGTCCTGTCGCAGTATTTAATTGTCTGGCAACAGTATAACTTCGGGATTGCATGCATCAGCAGAGACGAAGAGTCTCTTTCTACTGAAGAAAAAGAGAGGGCTCTTGTATGGGCTCGGCAGTCTGCAGAGTTGTTTGCACGATCATCCCCTGCTGAGCACGCTCGGGCACTGGCACTTATAGCAAACATTCAAATCGCTTCAGGTATTCTCTGATGATTCCGTGGCATGGGATTCAATCAAACTCAACCTTGCTCATCTGTTTTGGTAGGTATGGACTTTCAAGATGCCTTGGACAATCTTGTGATCGCCAACGAAATTGCACCGAACATCACGTTTCTTAGTCTTCAAGTGATGTGCTTGATAGAGATGAAAAAAATCGATTGCCCAGGTGGAGTCAGAAGTGTTCTTGAAGCCGAATTTTCGACCAAAAAATATCTCGATTCTAGAGATACGGATCAACAATGCAAGGATTGGTTGCAGATTATGTCCCTTCTAGTTCGTGCAAGGGCGTCAGATATGTGCAACAAAGGATTTGAGATGCTTTCTGCCATATACGTGAACGACCAAGACAAATGGGAAAAAGTCCAGGTGTGTGCAAGTCCCTCAAACTGGTATGACGAAACGATTCGTTTAGACGACATGGGCTGCTGCACTAGCATCGCATATATATGATCAAAACAAACTTGAAGAGACAGTGGATCAACTGATCACTGTTAACTCAAAATCTTCATGTAGCGAAATCACTTGCAGACAGGTATGGGCAATCACCGCTTTAATCCTCTGAAGTCAATTTATGCAAAGATGCTCTCAATCTGCTCTGGAATCATCAAGGAGTTGGTAGATTTCCTTTTTTTTTGCAAAGGATACGAGTTAAAGGGTACACCAGGATGAAAGTGGAAAGTATCTCAAGGCGATAGAGTGGCGCAAAAAGGCAATCAATTTTGCAACTCAGGCACAAACTCAAGATATTAGAAGGTGAAATAAGCTTTCAACAACTGAGATTGAAATTTGATGCAGACAAATTGTTCGCATAGCTTTGCGGGCTGGAGCAATAGAAGTTGCACGATCCTACATTTCAGACATCCAGAGTGACAACAACACTGAAGAGGGACTTTTCCAAAACCATGTCCTGGAGCTACAGCTGGAAGCAAAATCCGGTGACGTTTTGATTGATCCATGCACTCAAGTATTGAAAGCGCTGACAGGAAACGTGAAACAAACTTATGACATGATTCAAAAGCTTTCCGATAGCAATTATGATCCCAACCTTGCTGCAGAAGCACTCAACTCAGCTTGTGTAGAAGCAGTCGATAATGGAAGTACGGAGATTGTTCAGAAGTGTTTGGAAATTTTCATCGATAATATCGTGAAAGTCAATCCTCCAGGCAAGATATCGAATGTGAAAGTGGACAAGGTCATAACTTTTCAAACTTTTTGTATACATCCTAAATGTTGACGACGGCCCTATCAGATTTTTCTGAATCTGATTAAGTTCTGGAAATCTGAAAACGAAACAGCAGATCACGGGAAAGTGGTCCGTTACCTGAAGGTAAAGATCCACATGCTACAGATTCGCAAATGGGATGACTGATGTTTGAAGGTTGCAATTGACTGGATACGTAGCCACTCCATAGAACAATTCTGCTCAGAATACGAAAAACATGGCTTCACCTCAATCAGAACACTTTCAGACTGTGTATGGAATCTTGCAGTGTCCAATTATCAGACAATTGCTACATGCAACAAAGACGTCATGCATAAGTTTTATGATTTCACAGCTCAATTATACAGCTTAGCTGCTGACTTTCGTGATATCATTCCAGTCGATTTGTTGGTTCAATCGGATAAAGATTTTACTCGGTTGTGCCGATTTCTAGCAAGTGCTGCCTGGCTTCTCAGTTTCAAACAATCAAACCGAGATCAAGCAATGGAATCATATCTGCAAAATGCGTTGGAGTCAATCAAGTATCTAAGAGGGATAGCTTCTTATTCCATTCTGAGTTTCAGATATCAGGCCATTATCTGCAGCAAAGCACGACAGCAAAAAACAAAACTCGTTGCTTGCCGAAACAAAGCTACATTTTGAGCTTCTGTGCTATTCTCGTTCAGGAACAAAGGAATGCATGCATGTAAGTTTATCATAGGTCGATGCACTCAATTTTCGACTCATCATCTTCAAATCCAAAGATCTTGGACTCAATCCTAGAATTGGTGAAAAATAGCGACATTCCACTACAATCAAGGTATGTCTTGCGTTGTTCTCAACAGCTTCGGTGTGGATTTCTCTTGTCATAATTATTGCCCAGATTGAACCATTTGCTGCAAGTCTCCACAATCTGTTACCATTCTCATGCTCCCGCAGAAGTATCAGAACGGTAACATCAATTGAAAAGTTTGTTTTTGATGAACAACGCGGTTAGAGTCTATCGAGAAACGATCAAAGCAATGAAGATGGGCGACGTGGTCGACGTAGATTTACTAGCACAGTTGCTACATCTTTGCACGAATCCGTCATGTGAAGCTTGGTGTCAAACGTACTTTCCAGTGGTCTTGTAATTCTTTGTTCTATGATTTTACTTGCAGAAATCCACAGCTTGATATATTCGAGGAAATTCTGGAGACCTGCCAGAAATTCGAAAAGTTTCCTTCAAGATTCGTTCAGATCAGTGCAGTTCTCGCATGCAACGCGGGTATTAAACATTATTTCTATGGAAGAGCCTTACAGGTTGTTGACAAGCTTTCACATTTGCAGTGATCAAAGTTCTGATGCATTCTGAAGCAGGCAGAAAAATGGTTGGGGATGTCATTACAACTAGCAAAGGCTTGCAAGGGGATGACTAATGACATCATGAACCGTATCGTGGAGGTCTGATGCTTTCCTTATCTTATGCTTTCCTTTATCTTGTCATTCGTCTCTTGATGTAGAGGAAATGTTCTGAATGCGGAAAGTTCTTGTTTTCTATTTCAGCACAATTGTGAAGCTCAATCTAACGTTCCTTGACATTGCAGACGTACGAAGAAGTTCTTCAAAACAAAAAATTGATGGAAATGTAACATCGTAGAAACGAAAGGACGATTCTTGAAAATCCTCTTTTCTCGGGATAGAGCCGTCGTTACTTGGCGTTGAGTTTTGCTCGAAGCTCAGCATTTTCCGATTCCAATTCCTTAATTCGCTTTTCCATCTCCTGAAAACTCGTCAGTGATAGATAATATCAAAAGAATATTACCTTCATGCGATCATTCGTGTTGACAGTCACAGTAAGTGTACCTTTGAGCTCAACCCCACCCTGCAACAGTCGATCAGGCCGGAGGGAATGACACGGGGAAAGAAAAGGAGTGGGAGGTGAAGAATACACTACAGAGGGGCAGACGAGAGAAAGAAGCAGCAAACTGCACATAAAGATATGTAGGGACCGTACCACAGTCTGGAAGACTTGGAAGCTCGTTTCTTCAGGCAAGGGGTATGCGTCGGACTTCTCAACAGTCTTGGTTTCAGGCTGATGTTCAACTGCGGGCGGTTCTGCTCTGCTCTCACTGTCTGCTTTCTCAGCGGCTGCCTTTGACGGCTGCTGCTCTTCGCACTCTTCTGCTCCGTGACGGCAGCCGCCTGATGCTGTGTCGGGTGAGCATCAACAAAAACAACAGAGGCGGGTACTGGTGCTGGTTCCAAAGTCGCAGCCGGCTTCGTTTCCTTTGCCGCCTGCAGTTTCTTTCAGACACTCATTGCCCTTTGCTGTACCAGTGTGTTCAGCCTTCACCTGCCCTGTGATCATATCCACCAAGGCGGGTTTGGCGTTTGAACCATTCATCCACTTGTTAACCCAGTCAGGGTTACACCTCTCGATCATTATGAAATAACCTCAGGGCCAGACAGACAAGATTTTCCAGCGTAAGTAGGAGGATATAGATCCTGATTGAAATCAGCTACTAGAAAAAACGTCCAAGATCCTCTCACGTCATTCGATTGATCTGCCCGGCGAGGAACGGTGAAGGACACTGGCTCCACATACTTGTCGCAGCTGCCAGCACCGTCATGGCATGCAACATCGCCAGCTCCTGACGCCTACAAGCGAAGGAATCTATTGATCTCTGTGTTGGCCATGTCCACGACAGTCTGGAAGACTCTCTGTCAGACCGTAGCATGTTCATGAGGAGGTCAGTGTTGCCTTCGGCATGCAGCAAACCCCCCTTTGCGTGTCTTTCCCTGCAAGACATTCCTTCCTCGTCAGGAAGGGGATGTGCTATCCTATAGGTTACTACCGGAGAACTCGTCCAGGAAGTGAATGTAGGGGTCCGTGGACACGATCTCGTAGTAACGGATGTTGCAGTCGCCCTGCGTTGAAGGTGAGGGAAAAAGCCAAGGTGGAGGAAGACAGGCAGGCAGGTCGCGGGGAGGTAGGAGCAGCGATAGGGCAGCTGCAACGGCAGAGAGATCGAAGGAGTGGGAGGAGAAGGAGGTGGCCGGGGAGGAGTGTGAGGAGTGAGAGTAGGGCGAGGAGAAGGAGGGGAGCGGAGACGAGGAAGGGGAGACAGGCGAGGAATGGGGATCAAGGAGGACAACGTACCTTGCCAGCCAGGTAAAGGATGTTGGTGTCCGGATCGAAGAAGGGAAAGAGCATCCCAAAGTCCTGCTGGGGTTCAGCAGCAGCAGCAGCAGCAGCAGCAGCAGCAGCAGCAGCAGCAGCGGCCGCAGGCCGTCAGTCACATGGTCGATAGAGTGAAGCACAAGGGGCTTGGTGATGTCCCGAGAGTCTCTTAGGATGATCTGCTGCGGCGGTGAGGGATGGCCTGACACTCAACTCCGCTCCCCCCCGTCCCACCTGCCGGTCGCTCTGAGCAGAGAAGCCAACGGTCGCCAGCATGCTCGTCTGTCAGCTAGTCAGCCAACCTTGTCATGGTGACGTGTCACTCAGAGCTCGAAAGCTCTAGAGCCCTGCAGCTCGAGCTCTAGAGCCCTGCAGCTCGAGCTCTAGAGCTCGATCTAGAGTTATACCTCTCCGAGAAAGCACGCGTGCGCTCCCTTGGACCCTCCTTGGCTGGCGACCTTCTGCGCGATCGAGCCTGCTGGGCTGTCAGATCGGTGCGTTGGTGTTCCCATTGACTTTCCTGAGCGAGGATCGCAAATTCGTAGGATCTTGTCCTTACACGTGGACGCGAACAGACTGCCATCGTAATTCCATGCGATGTGCTGCGGACTGTCTGGGAGCTCGATCGATCGAAATTCTGCAGCCTGACCTCTCAAGTAAGAAGACAACAGGGGAGGGACGTGGGAGAAACAGGAGGAAGGTGGAAG
Organism: Guillardia theta CCMP2712; assembly: GCF_000315625.1. Taxonomy (NCBI): domain Eukaryota; class Cryptophyceae; order Pyrenomonadales; family Geminigeraceae; genus Guillardia; species Guillardia theta. The sequence continues at coordinate 95,812 of NW_005434567.1, forward strand.
GGGAATCGTGTGGAGGAGAGGAAAGGAAGAAGCAGGAAATTGAAGTTGAGGAACAAGACTGGAGTGCAACGGAGCAGAACAGGAAACAGGAGAGAAGAATACAAGGGAGGACACGGATAACACGAGTGACATAGAGGCAAGGAGGAAGAGGAGGAGGAGAAGGAGGAGGAGGACGGCAAGGAGGAGGAGGAGGTGGTGGTGGAGGAGGAGGTAGAAAGGAGAGGAGGAACGAGACTGCAGAATAGCTTGTGAGGCACAGCGACTCATCCACCTTGTTTGCGTCCCATATCCGGACGGTGTTGTCGAAGGAGGAGGAGAGGACGATGCCGTCTGCTACAGGATTCCATCGCGCTAACATCACCTGCACGTGATGGTTCATGGGAGTTCACTCTCTCCCCCTTGGACCTTCTTGGAGTGACCCTGCAGCTGCACAGAGCACTTGTCGTCGGCGTCTTCCTAGAAGAGCAGAGGGTTATTGGCGATAGAAAAAAGGAGCAGAGAGAAGAGGAGAGGAGGGGAGGGGAGGAGAGGCGAGGAGAGGGGAGGGGAGAGGAGAGGAGGAGAGAGGAGAAGAGAGGAGAAAGAAGCAGGGAACAGAAGAGGGTAAGACCGGAGGGAGGGAGGATGGAGGAGAAAAAAGAGCAAGTCCAACAATCATCAAGAGCGCTAGATAGGCTTCACAGGTGAATGAAGAGAGAAGGCAGGATTGTGAGAAAGCATGAAGAGGATGGGAGCTGCTGCAGAGAGATGGAGGAGAACTGAGGACAGAGGACGAGAAGATGGGAAGTATTGGGGGAGACCGGGAAGAGGAGGAGAGAGGGGAACAGGAATACAAGCAGCGGCAGGAAGCTTGCGAAGCAAGGTTGATACCTTGAGAGGAGACGTAGAGTCCATCAGTTGTTCGAAGTTCCAGACCCTCAGCGAGCTGTCCTCAGAAGCTGGAGCAGGCCATCATTGTCAGACTGACGGCAAGCACTTGGTAAAGGTCCAACCTGAAACGATGACGCTTTCGTAGAAGGGGCTGAAACTGAGATCCTAACAGAAGGATGGCGGAGGGTAAGGACGGGATGTAGC
>NW_005434567.1:97794-99504 GCF_000315625.1 Guillardia theta CCMP2712
ATAGAGAGGAGATGAGGAGGGCGAGGAAGGGGAAGAAGAAGAGGAGGGGGAAGAGGAAGAAACTGTGCTATGGATAGGGTGTTGATGAAGACGATGAAGATGAAAATATTGTTGTTGTTGTTGATGATGTTGATGATGTTGATGATGTTGATGATGATGATGATGATGATGATGATGACGACGACGACGATTGAGATGATTGAGATGATTGAGATGATGATGATGTAGATAATGATTGAGATGATGTTGATGATGATGATGATGATGATGATGATGATGATGATGATGATGATGATGATGATGATGATGATGATGATGATGATGATGATGATGATGATGATGATGATGATACACACTTGATTGTGACCAGGAGCTTTGAGATCTCAGGCGATGGCATCGGAAATGTTCAACTTCACCGCCAGGCTGGAGCGGCTCGCGATCCTCTGGGAGCTGAACTTTGACGATGAAGAGGGTTTACAGCTGATCCGCTCGGCACTCGGGGCGGGGGAGGGAGGTGCCAACAGCTCCCTCCTGCTCTCGAGCTTCGCCTCCGAGGCCGCCATTGTGATCTCGCTGAAGCCAACGTCCATCGCTGCCCATGTCCTACTGGGCAAGCTCCAGCTGGAGGTTAGCTGATGAAAGAGGAACCCCCTGGTTTGTGCCTGCTCAGATGGTGATATGCAGGGAGTGGGGCGGGTGGAAGAGGCTGTGGAGACGTGGAGGAAGTGCTTGGTCAGGTTTCCTTACTGCCATGAGGCCAAGGCAGAGATCGGTCTCGTGCTCTGCTTGCAGTCTTTCGAGGAGGAGAAGGGGGAGGAGGAGGAGGAAGGAGAGGAAGAGAAGGAGGGGAAAGAGAGCAGAGAGTTCAGCGAGCGCTTCGGTTACCTTGGAATGAGGAGGAGGAAGGGACTGTGGAGGGAGGGAACAAAGAATCTTCGTGATGCAGAGAAACTTCAATCAGGGACAAGAAGGTGAACAGACCGATGGGATCGGTGTGCGTTTGATTGTTTCATGATGCCGGTCAAGTTCATGTGGTTGCTGTTGATAATGATCGAGATGATGATGATGATGATGATGATGATGATGATGATGATGATGATGACGATGATTATTGTGGTGGTGATGTTGATGACAATCAGGATGACAATCATAATATCGATTTGGTAGAAACCAGAACATAGAGGGAGGGATGCATTGAAAGACTGACAAACTTTCTAACAGCAAGATACTATCAGCATGGATAAGTTTGCATGAGGGCGATGTTGAAAAGGCAGAAGAATCCCTAGAAGAGGTCTGTTTCTTCGCACATAATATCTCATTCATGACAAACATCCCACCTGGCTCTTGCCATCTCATTACAGACGCTGCTCACGATGTTTGTGCTGTTCCTGAGACTTGCGCGCAGGCTGGAAAGGTTGCAGATATCTCGCTGAATGACGAATGTGAGGCTTGAGGAGAAGCAGAGGAAGTGAAGGGGCGGAGTCGGTTCAAGGGGAGGGGCGGTTGGGAACAGGTGGAAGAGAAGGAGAAGCTGGATGAAGGGGACGAGTGAAGAGGAGGGTGAGGGGAGAGGAGAGGAGAGGAGAGGAGAGGAGAGGAGAGGAGAGGAGAGGAGAGGAGAGGAGAGGAGAGGAGAGGAGAGGAGAGGAGAGGAGAGGAGAGGAGAGGAGAGGAGAGGAGAGGAGAGGAAGGAGAGGAGAGGAGAGGAAA
>NW_005434567.1:102329-113692 GCF_000315625.1 Guillardia theta CCMP2712
TCCTCCTCCTCCTCCTCCTCCTCCTCCTCCTCCTCCCTCCTCCTCCTCCTCCTCCTCCTCCTCCCTCCCTCCCTCCTCCTCCCTCCCTCCCTCCCTCCCTCCCTCCCTCCCTCCCTCCCTCCCTCCCTCCCTCCCTCCCTCCCGTCCCTCTCTCCCTTTCTTCCTCTACTCTTCCATGACCCCCGACCTTCGCAGAGCTTGCAGCGCTTTGGACCGGATCCTCCTCCTCGTCGACGTGACGATCTTGTTCCTGTAGCTTCTCCTGCTGCTGACTAGCGGATCCAACAGAAGAGGAGGACGACTCCTGTCTGGCCCGCGGGCTGGTGGGTGCGCGACAGCCAAGTCTCAGAGTTCAGCAAGCACATTCAGAAGCAGATCCGCCAGCGTGAGAACTTTCAGAAGCAGAAGATGTAATGAGTTCTCCCTCCTTCCTTGCGTTACTGTCTTGTTGACAACTATGTTTTTGTTCTTTGTCTCCTTGACGTCATCGTTTCGTTTCATTGATCTTTACTTCAAGTTTCCCTTCAATTGATGTGCTGTTGTTACATGCGTTTCCTGCTGTATCGCCTCTCTTTCCTTCTTCTGTTTTGTCGGTTTCCTTCATCTTGATTTTTCGCTTTCTCCTTCATTCTTCTCTCGTTCTTTTCCCTCCTTCCTTGTTCTCATCTTCACCTGTATTCTTCTCCTCGCTGCTCTTCTCCGCCTGTCTGTCTTCCTCCTCCACTTCATCTTCTGACAAAACGGTTCAGCTTCCTCGGGTGGACGGCATGGCTGCATGGTCAACATCTCCCTCCTACTGTCACTGTCCGAGAACCAGGGCATAACTTCACAGCGGGTACGTCCCAACGCATCCTCTCCTGCCTACTCTTCGTCTTCGCTCCCTTGACCTCCCTTCCCCGCTCCCTCGCTCCCTCGCTGATCTCCCTGACCTCCCTGACCTCCCTCCCCGCCTCCCTTTCCTTCGTCTCCTTGGCAGTTCAGCTCTCCTCAAGATTCCTCTGCAAATACATGCTCCTGCACCCTCCGTCCTTGCGCCCTCCCATTGCGTGTGCCATGTATGACGTCCTGGAAAAGGAAACCCGCTCCTTGCTATCAAGGAGAAAATGCTGCGCCGTCCTCAACCAACAGACTATGAAATGCAGGAACAAATGTAGAAAAGTGAGGGTTGAAGAGAAAGAGACGAGTTTGGAAGATGACGCTCTGGATATGAAGCACTGAGCAAGAGTACAAGAATCATAACTTGACCGCGGGATTGCAATTGTCGTTTTTAAGATCAAGATTGTATTAGTAATAAAGAAACAAACAAGACACGAAGACACGGGCAAACAAAACAAGAGCAACAGATCCTAAAGAAACAAACAGTCAAACAAGCACCAGTCCAACATCATCCTTCCTTCCTCCCACCAAATCCCTCTACTCGTGCCTGCTGTCTGTCCTGAGGGTCAGGTCCCTCCTGACATGATGATGCTTGTTTGCAGGATTCACATGCACGACCGCCTGTCCTACTATCTTCATCCTCGTCACCTTCTTCTCCCTCTCCAAGATCAGCCTGCGATGCGAAGCCGCCGCCTCCACAAAGTGCTGGTACACCCTGGCGCACCCGGCATAGTCGCTCAGCATCCTTTCCGGATGCCACTGCAGCCCGACCCTGTACTTCCCCTGCGCTGGGTCGTGCTGGGTCGTGTCGTAGTATCCCTCCACCAGCCCGTCCTGGCAGAAGCACATGGGCTCAAGATTGTCAGCCAGCGTCCGGATGCCCTGATGGTGGTAGCTGTTGACCTGCAGCTCAAACGTCTTCCTCCCCGCAGCCTCGTACTGCTCCTCGAACCAGCCCGCCAGCGGGGTCTCGGGCACGACGTCGATCTTGTGCCGGTACCCATCGTAGTTGTCGTAGTCGATGTGCTTGACGCTGGTCTGAACTTCGGTCGCAACGTCGAAGTAGAGTGTACCACCCATGGCAACGTTGAGCATCTGCGACCCCCTGCACAGTCCAAGGTACGGCACTCCCTTACCGATGACCTCCTTCCTGATTAGCTCCATCTCCAGCGCGTCCTTGGCGTTATCAATATCCATGTCCCCCGGGTGCTTGTTCAGCAGCTCGTCCTTCTTGTCTGACGGCATGCTCACTTCGCTCCCGTACGGCTTATACTCTGCTCCAAGATCGTTTCCCTCCACTACCAGAACTCCGTCGATGCCTGGGCAAGACATCATTATCCCGTTACTTGTCATTTCCTCCCTCCTCACCGCCAATCAGGTAGGCTTCGAGTTGCTGGGTAGTTGCCAGGGTTCGGGGAATGAGGATGGGAACAGCTCCATACCTCTGAAGCAGATCGATGTGGTACTCCCCGACAAAGTCAACCTGCAAGGACACAGTGAGCAAGACAGGAAGCAACTGAGACAAGTCGAGGGGCAAGGAGAAAGCCTCGATGTAATTGAGCACAAAGGCAAACGTGCGGGCAGTAGACGCAGAGGCAGAATATGGGGAACAAGCAGGAGGCAAGGGCGGCGCGCGATCGCTACAGCACCTGCTTGTTCTTCCGCAGATGCCTCCTGCTCACGATCACGATCCTCGGCCAAGGTGGCTGTCCATGCGCCGACTCTGTCCCTCTCATCTGCATCGATCCAAGTCCTCTCGAGATTCGCGAGGCCGTAGTCGCAAAGCTGCCTCTCGAAGCTGCGCTGCGCGCAGACAGGCTCATCCATCTCGTTCCAACGGCGCTAAATGATTTGCACGCTGAGGTAGCAAGAAACGCAGTGGATGGTGCAGGGGAAAATGCAGCCAGCATGGCCAACATTCTTACACAAGTTGTGGTTGAAGGATAGCAGACGGCTTTCAGCATTCACAAGCTCAATATCCCTCCTCCAAACCTTTCAGAGTCAGAAAGGCTTGCAGTCCTTCTGTATCAATCGATTTTAGACCCTCCGGATAGATCAAACTGACTTGATCCGGTACAGACTATTGAGTGTATCTCAAAATTTGGCTCTCCGCCCGACAGGTCAGGATGCGACGGCTGATTCAGATGTGCGTCCAAGATTAATCAAGCTTCTCCTGAGCAGTGTGTGTCTTTCTTGTAGAATTCTTTCTTCCTTCGTCCTCCTCCTTGTACTCCTCGTCCTCCTCGTCCTCCTCGTCCTCCTCGCTCAAGTTCGAGCTTGTGTAGGAAGGAGGCGTTGGTTTCTAATCAGTGGTGTGGGTCCTGGTTGACTAGGGTGGGGTTCTCTTGCGGCAGGGGAGGGTATAATGTTCCAGGGGGTGGTTTTCAACGAGACTACCAGTGCTCAATACTATGAATTTGAGATTAAATGTGGGGTGGGGTAGCATGCATTGTTGTAGTAGCCGGAAAACGAATGGATGAGTTGCAGGTGCAGGGTAGGGTCAATTACATAAGTGGGTAGGGGTACAGGCTTGAGTTGCAAGTTCTGGTCAGGGTGGTATGTGGCGTGGGGGGCTCTAATTCCCGATTACAGGTTTGAACAGGGGGTGGGGTGATGAAATGAGGGGGTACTCTTACTGAACTTGTTTGGAAACTGATGGGTCCGATAGAACTATGTAGGGTATGTCTTGATAGGGGTGGTATTGGTCAACCTTAAAAGCACTGGTTTCAGGGAGTCGTAGCTCGTAGGTATTGGCTAGCAGTGATAGGACCATCCTAGGTTCACGAGGAAAGATCGTAGGTGGGGTGGTCAACATGTAGGGAAAATGAGGGTGTTTTCACAAGGCTGGAGAAACAGGTGGTGGGGGTACTTGAAGATCTGATAGGGTGTTACCTGAAACGGAGATGAAAGAGGCTTATGCGATATTTACTATGAATAACATTGAGAAAACTTGTCCATGTCACATAGGGGTCAAACAATCTTTGGTACTAGCTGGCACATGGGGTGTGCCGGCCTCCGTTGTCAGGCGGATTAGGGGTGTAGGCTGAAAAGAGGGGTACTCGACTGGGGGCCGCTGACCAGACTAAAAAAGAAAACTGAATAAGCACTCTTTCATTCAAATAATCTCTATTCTTAGAACCAGTACATTTTTTTTTTGGTAGATGACACTAGCCCTACCTATTTCACAGGTATGAACAGCAGGGGTATTTCTTCTATCATATCTCCGAAAAGACTCTATTTCATGAACTTTATGGAATATTCCCGAGGGCGGATACGACCATCATTCAAGGTGTAGCTCGGGGTGGGGTGGGGTCTACCAATGGATTTTGCACGCGGCATGGCTGCATCCCTATGTTTACTCAATAATGTTTCAAGTTGAAAAATCTGTACGATACGGTACAAGGACCGTTGAATACGGCCACTGGCCGGGCGCCCGGGCGGCGGCGGGCCGACTGCCACGGATCGGAGCCTCACTCTGGCAGGGAGCGCGGCCTCGGAGTGACACAGTGATGGCACTACTAGGCTACTTCTAGTAGGCTACTACTGTAACTTTACTACTGAGTGACTCCTCGCCGGGAAGCCCGGCCTCCGAGGCTCAGTCACGGTTGACTCAGTGACTCACACCACCGGCCACAGCCGGGCACCGTCCGATCAGTCACCGGCGGCCCCGGCGGGTCCGACTCTGAGTCGAGCCTCGGAGTGCCCCCGCCGGTCCGTCCGGACGGTGCATCGGGTGACTTGGGCCCGCGGCGCCGTCCGGGCCGGGCCGGCCCAGTTCCGAAGCTCGGCCCGGCCCGCGGCGCCGGTCCGGTCAGGCCTAGTCTACGGCAGTGAAACTTGATCTAAATTGGGAAATTACCGGCCCGCCTCAGTGACATGCCTCGTAGCTAGGAAGCGGCTGTTGGCAAATCAAGGACACGCGAGGCGCGGCTCGCAGCTAGGAAATGGCTTGAGGCCTCCGCTGTTACCTTGTGGTTGTTTCAATAGCAAAGGGAAGAGAAGAGATATAGAGATCAGGGTGTGTGTGTGTAGAGGGGTAGCTGCTTGTTGGACTCGGCTCCTGTGATCATGTGATAAGCCTGTTGTTTGAAAGGTTTGTTGCTCTTCGAGGTCAAATCGCTCTGGTTGATATTGTCTCATGGTAAGCTCGGATTTCAAAGGATGTCTCTTGCTGAACCCTTGTGCTTGCACGTGCAGGAACCCATCGATAATTCCGAACGACCAAGGAAGAAGATCCGTGGGAGGGATCGCTCAGGTAATGACTACCGCGAGTTACCAGCACACGAGGATACAGACAAAGGAGGTCGAGGATCCGCAGAAGTCGAGGCGGCACTGCATGACCTTTATAGAAACGTTCCAAGAAGCATGCGGCTCCTCTTCGGCTCCAGAGTAGCAGTTAACGGAATTGTACCAGACACGATGATGCGAGATACGCTGGCAGCCATGGCAGAATATCGAGATAAAAGAATACAGCAGGCAGGGCTGAGAATACTGGGAAAGATTTCATGGGAAGATGAAACAGTAAAGATGTTTAGATCCAAAGCAGGATTTGAAGCGGTGATAATGGCGATTCGGGAGCACGAGCAAGATAACTGGCTTCAAGAAGCCGGGTTCGAAGTTGTCCGGGGCCTCCTCGACCATGCGATGAATCACTGCAGGCACAGTTACGGCGATGAGAACAAGATTGAGATGAGGAGGGAGATCCGAGCTGCAGGATGCGTCGATGCAGCCATTGGCGCCATGAGGAAGCATGCTGCCAATCTGAGTTTACAAGAAACCGCATTGGTTGTGCTGGCAGGTGTCATGCAGGATGATGAAGGGAGAAGAGAGGTTCTTGCGGCGGGAGGAGAGAAGGCGGTCTTGGATGCCATGCGCACGTGCAAGACAGACGCACCAGTCCTGCATGCCGCCCTGGAGGTGCTCGTGATGATCTCCCAAGTGCAACAAGGTCGAAGAGAGGTCCTTGCGGCGGGAGGAGAGAAGGCGGTCTTGGAGGCCATGCAGGAGCACAAGGATGACGAGGAAGTGCGCACGACGGGGCTGAAAGTGATAAGGAGCTTGTTAGAGGAGGAGGAGGGGAGGAGGGCGATGCTCGCAGCCGGAGTGGTCGAGCTGGTGAAGTCAACTCTCAAGTTCAGAGAAAATAGTTGCGCTCGTGATCAGGCCTTAGCGGTACTCAGCTGCCTTGCAACGGACAAGGTCCATGGGCCCAACAAGAGTGTCGAAGCGGTCACGGGGGCTATGCGAGGGCACCAGGAGGACTTGAGCGTGCAGAGAGCCGGAATGGAGAGCTTGATGACGATGAGTAGCATGCAGGGGCTCGATGCGGTATTTGCAGCCATGCATCATCACATACAAGATGAGTGGATACAAGAAGCGGGGCTTGAACTTGTCTGTGACCTCCTCTACCATGCCACGCTCACCATTAAAATGTGGGACAGGCACGGCTACGACGATGAGAACGAGGCAATAGAGATGAGGAGGGAGATCCGAGCTGCAGGATGCGTCGATGCAGCCATTGGCGCCATGAGGAAGCATGCTGCCAATCTGAGTTTACAAGAAACCGCATTGGTTGTGCTGGCAGGTGTCATGCAGGATGATGAAGGGAGAAGAGAGGTTCTTGCGGCGGGAGGAGAGAAGGCGGTCTTGGATGCCATGCGCACGTGCAAGACAGACGCACCAGTCCTGCATGCCGCCCTGGAGGTGCTCGTGATGATCTCCCAAGTGCAACAAGGTCGAAGAGAGGTCCTTGCGGCGGGAGGAGAGAAGGCGGTCTTGGAGGCCATGCAGGAGCACAAGGATGACGAGGAAGTGCGCACGACGGGGCTGAAAGTGATAAGGAGCTTGTTAGAGGAGGAGGAGGGGAGGAGGGCGATGCTCGCAGCCGGAGTGGTCGAGCTGGTGAAGTCAACTCTCAAGTTCAGAGAAAATAGTTGCGCTCGTGATCAGGCCTTAGCGGTACTCAGCTGCCTTGCAACGGACAAGGTCCATGGGCCCAACAAGAGTGTCGAAGCGGTCACGGGGGCTATGCGAGGGCACCAGGAGGACTTGAGCGTGCAGAGAGCCGGAATGGAGAGCTTGATGACGATGAGTAGCATGCAGGGGCTCGATGCGGTATTTGCAGCCATGCATCATCACATACAAGATGAGTGGATACAAGAAGCGGGGCTTGAACTTGTCTGTGACCTCCTCTACCATGCCACGCTCACCATTAAAATGTGGGACAGGCACGGCTACGACGATGAGAACGAGGCAATAGAGATGAGGAGGGAGATCCGAGCTGCAGGATGCGTCGATGCAGCCATTGGCGCCATGAGGAAGCATGCTGCCAATCTGAGTTTACAAGAAACCGCATTGGTTGTGCTGGCAGGTGTCATGCAGGATGATGAAGGGAGAAGAGAGGTTCTTGCGGCGGGAGGAGAGAAGGCGGTCTTGGATGCCATGCGCACGTGCAAGACAGACGCACCAGTCCTGCATGCCGCCCTGGAGGTGCTCGTGATGATCTCCCAAGTGCAACAAGGTCGAAGAGAGGTCCTTGCGGCGGGAGGAGAGAAGACGGTCTTGGAGGCCATGCAGGAGCACAAGGATGACGAGGAAGTGCGCACGACGGGGCTGAAAGTGATAAGGAGCTTGTTAGAGGAGGAGGGGGGGAGGAGGGCGATGCTCGCAGCCGGAGTGGTCGAGCTAGTGAAGTCAATCCTGGGGAGTGCCTGGGAGGACTTGAGCGTACAGGAGGCAGGAATGGAGTGCACGGAGAGTTCTAAGGAACGAGAATTGCTGAAGAGGGATGGGCCAGAGGCAGTGGTGTTAGAGTTTCGAAAGAACACGTCAGTTTGCAACGGTCTGATATTCCTGAAATCACATATCATGAAGGGGCAGGAGGAATTGTTGGAGTTATTGGAGGCAGGAGTAGTGGAGGCCATCGTAGATGCCATGAACGGGCTGAGCAATACCTGGGATTGTGGAGATCTGTTCGACAGGGGGATGGAACTGCTGGGACAGATTTCACACGAAGAAAAGGGACGGTACAAGATCCGAGCGGCTGGTGGGATTCAGACAATTTTATCTATTTGCAGCAATGAATCAATCAATTGGAGTTTGAAGACAAAAGGTCTTGAAGTGCTCTTAACGATCTCAGAGAATGAAGACGGATGCAAGGAAATCCGAGCAGCTGGAGGCTTGACGAAAATCCTTCTCTTTTTGGATGATGTGCGCCCGTCAGACCATCGCTGGCGTCGCATGTTCGAGTGGGGAGAGATTCGTATCATCTTTACATTGATCGGTAGCCTTACATCGGAGGGAAAGTATGACCACAACAATGCCGAAATCGTTGCGTTAGTATGTGCCATGCGGGAGGACAAGAACGACGATGTTTGTCAGCGGGTCGGTATTGTGGTGATCGAATCGTTGCTGTTGGACTTAGATTGCAAAGAAGCGTTTCTTGCGGCGGGAGGAGAGAAGGTGGTCTTGGATGCCATGCGCACGTGCAAGACAGACGCACCAGTCCTGCATGCCGCCCTGGAGGTGCTCGTGATGATCTCCCAAGTGCAACAAGGTCGAAGAGAGGTCCTTGCGGCGGGAGGAGAGAAGACGGTCTTGGAGGCCATGCAGGAGCACAAGGATGACGAGGAAGTGCGCACGACGGGGCTGAAAGTGATAAGGAGCTTGTTAGAGGAGGAGGGGGGGAGGAGGGCGATGCTCGCAGCCGGAGTGGTCAAGGTATTGCTATCATTCTTGAGTCACAAGCAGAAATATGTGGGAGTTGACGAAAAGACTGAGCTATTGATGCTCCTCGGCTTCATAGCGATCTATCAGAGAAGTCAGTCAGAAGCACACTTCAAGTTCACCAACAAATATAGCTTGAAGACGATCGAGTCAGTAGTCAAGCTTGAGGCGATCATAGCTGCCATGATTGAGCATAAGGAACATGTCCAAGTGCAGGCGAGTGGGTTTGAACAAATACAAATGGTTTTGAAGGAAATTGATGGTGGAGGGATGGAGTTCATAACATGTGGAGCGTTTGAGTTATTGATGGCTGCCATGAGGAAAAGTGAAGAAAGCTCAGAGTTGAAACGAGCATGTTTGACGACACTAAGTTGGTTGACGTCAGAAGGGCAGGCGCGAAGGGAGGTCCGTAAAGCAGGATGCATTAAGGCAACATCTCATATCATTCTGGAATGCGCCACCAAGCAACTTTGGGATTTAGGGCTGCAAGTGTTGGCCAACTTATGGTTGGATGACGAAGCGCGAAGTGAGATCCTTTCATGTAAAGTGCTCAAGATGCTGGTGAAGGAGATGGTAACTTACGGGAGCCTTTGTAGACCAGGGTTTACGCTTATCAAACAGATTCTGTGGGACAAGGATGGGTGGAAGAAGTTCCTGGCTGCAGGAGGTGCCAAGGCCATAGTGGTTGCGATGGAGATGTTTGATTTCCCTCTTGAGTTGTTGAGAATCGAGGAAATGGCAAGAGCGTTCAAGGCAGCAGGGGGAGTGAACTCTGTGCTGTCAGCCTTAACATGTGATTCCAAAAAGAACCATATGGACATGTTCAAAGTTCTGAGCTGCCTTGCGACGAAGAACGATGGTGCTGAAGCAGACATGCAGGACATCGGCGATGAGCAGATTGTAGCAAGTGTGATGCAGGAGCACGGGGCTGATGCAAACGTGCAGGAATCTGGTCTTACCTTGTTCCATGGTATGCTTGGGACCAGCTCAAAGTGGGAAAAGAAGCCTGAGCGTGCTGTTATACTCAAGTCAGCTGTAGCTGCGGTCATCCGCCATCTGAGTGATGATCGGGTATGGAAGAAAGGACTGATGGTGCTTGCAAGACTTGCAAGCACCCTGGAAGGCTGGAGAGAGATCCGGGAAGCAGGAGGGTTGAATGCAGTGATGACAGCTATGCAGGATATGGTTCAGGCGGGGCCAACAGACGCCGGGGGGGGCAAGAATCGCTGTATGTGCTCAGTACAAGAATCTTGCAAGATCAGATTAGCAATGATACCGAAAACAGGAGGTTGTCACAAGGATTGGAAACACTTGGCATCTTTGCGAATTCAAAGGAAGGAAGTAGGGATGTTTGGGCAGCAGAAGGTGTTCAGTGTGCTTTGGCTGCGATGTTCAAGTTCATTTACAACCGCGAAGTGCAGAGTCAATCGCTGTCTTTGCTACTAAACTTGCTGCAAGAAGAATGCCAAGTGTGTGACTTCATAGCAATGGGAGGGGTCAAGGCGTTGTTGACCGCCATGCGAACATGCCGACCACAGTCAAACTCTCATGCGATGGAAAGTTGGGTCAAACTTTTGAGACAAGTCTCGCAGGTCAAGGAGGGGCGGAGGGAGATCCGGGCAGCGGAAGGGGTGAAGCAGATTGTCCATGTGATCCAAACGTGCGAGCACCTTCCTTGGGTTGGATCGATACAGAAAGCTGGGATGAGGATACTTGGGAATATTGGGAAAGACGAGGAGGGACGAAGTGAGATAATAGCTGCAGGCGAGATCCTGGATTCTGACGATTTCCTCTCTTCATGTGGAAGCATGCAAAGTCTTAAACTAGAGCGCACCCCAAAAGACGAACTGGCCGAACTGAAATCCTTGAGAAAGAACCGAAAGCCTAGGCGCTGGAAATTTGCACGATGTGCAAGAAGCTTCGACCACTAAGGACCAGACCTTGCACATCAACGAGAGCTTGCTATCAAGTGCTTGCATGATTAATATGGACATGGGGCCTTGACTTGAGCCGCGATTGCCTCCGATATTCAACAAACAAGTGTTTACTACTGCCATGGGAGTGTCAGCCACTTCCATCGAAGTTCCGCCTAAGAACATACACCATCTCAGCTTGCCACTACTCCCACCCTATCCCCTCCCTTGTACAGCGCCGCATCACAAGTGCCGGAGCGTCATATGAATCTATGTTCACTCAGCGGCACCCTGTCATCGATGCTCCTGCTGCTTTGCTCTCAGCTCCTGCTCCTACCTGCCTTTGATTGTCATGCACCGGAAATACAGTTCTGATGCACTGCTGCCTTGTCCACCATGTCCTTGGGACAAGCAGAGCACGTGTACCCGCAATATGGGTACAGAGGGGAGAGAGGTTGCTAATAAAGTGTTGACGTTTCAGTCCTCGAGCTTTGGCGATGTATTGGAATATCTGCAGAATCTAAGGCATCAACGGTGTTTTCTCCACCTCCTTAGTCGGAGGTCTAACCCCATACGTGTGGTCGTCTGAGGCTTGCCTTCTACCTGCATCCTTGCTTCAGTGTTTTCTGAGTCTTGGAAAGGTGTCCCACAAAAGGTCGATCTACGATCAGTGATGCCTTCGTAATGTTTACGACCTCAGAAGTGAGCATGGGAGCGACTCATCGATGGCAAACTGAACGCCCTCCTGATCATATCTCATCTCTCCCCCTCCTCCCTCCACCCTCTCTAGGCTCAGCTTTTCTTTCCATCCCCCCCCCCTCCCCCTCACTCGCCCTCTCTCTCTACTAC